>NW_027592021.1:0-65380 GCF_964213995.1 Mustelus asterias
CCCTCTCCCCACCCACACCCCCCTTTTCCCTCTCCCCCCCCACACCCCCCCTTTCCCTCTCCCCCCCACACCCCCCTTTCCCTCTCCCCAGTACATGTTCATTGTTCATCCATAGTGAGGTAAAGAGGAGTGACTTGTTGCAGGAGTCTGGGGGGAGAGATCGACTTTTTTACAATACTTTATTTGTGGGCTTTATTTTATTAAAAACCTTTAAACTTCACACGGGAAGTATCCGCGGGGTCTTGTGGGAAGTGTGTGGGGTTTTGTTTTCAGCGTGGGAGGGTTAAGAGCAGGCCGCACTACCCAGCGGGCAGCGTGGTTAGCGGGCAGCAGAGTGAGCAGGGAGTAGAGTGAGGGCTGAAGGGCTTTGGCTCAACCGGATTAGTCGGAAACGGGCGAAGCATGTTCGGTTCATCTGGTAGTTTTACCAGTGTACTTGAAGAAAGGGCGATTATGAGTGCAAGTCCAGTTTGTTGTTCTCGGTGTCGGATGTGGGAGCTCCTGGAGTCAGCTCGCCTCCCGGACGCCCATTTCTGCGCCGGTTGCATCAAACTGCAGCTCCTAAGGGACCGCGTTACGGTACGGGAGCTGCAGCTCGATGATCTTCGTCTGGTCAGGGAAAATGAGGAGCTGATAGATAGGAGTTACAGGCAGGTGGTGACACCGGGGCCACAGGAGAAAGACACGTGGGTCACAGGTTGGAAGGGGAAAGGTCAGGAACTAGAGAGCACCCCGGTGGCTGTGCCCCTTCAGAATAAGTACTCCTGTTTGAGTGCTGTTGGGGGGAGCAGCCTACCTGGGGGAAACAACAGTGGCCGTACCTTTGGCGCAGAGTCCGACCCGGCAGCTCAGAAGGGTAGGGAAAGGGAGGATGAGCAAACTGACCACAGCACCAGGGTACAGGGAGCCGTTCAAGTGGGGGGAGAAAAAAGAAATGCAGTAGAAATTGGGGATAGTACACTTTTGGATGCTGTTGGGGGGGCGGAGGGGGGGGGGACTTAGCATGGGTAAGCCATGGGGTACAGGTCGCTGACTCAGAGTCTGTCCTTGGTGCTCAGAAGGGAAGGGGGGAGAGGAGTAGAGGCTTAGTCAAAGAACAAAGAACAAAACAGCTCAGGAACAGGCCCTTCGGCCCTCCAAGCCCGCGCCGCTCCCTGGTCCAAACTAGACCATTCTTTTGTATCCCTCCATTCCCACTCCGTTCATGTGGCTATCCAGATAAATCTTAAACGTTCCCAGTGTGTCCGCCTCCACCACCTTGCCTGGCAGCGCATTCCAGGCCCCCACCGCCCTCTGTGTAAAATACGTCCTTCTGATATCCGTGTTGAACCTCCCCGCCTTCCCCCGCCGCCACCACCCCCCGCCCCCCGCCCCGACGCCCCCCTCACCTTGAACCTATGACCCCTCGTGAACATCACCGCCGACCTGGGAAAAAGCTTCCCACCGTTCACCCTATCGATGCCTTTCATAATTTTATACACCTCTATTAGGTCACCCCTCATCCTCCATCTTTCCAGGGAGAACAACCCCAGTTTACCCAATCTCTCCTCATAACTAAGCCCTTCCATACCAGGCAACATCCTGGTAAACCTCCTCTGTACTCTCTCCAAAGCCTCCACGTCCTTCTGGTAGTGTGGCGACCAGAACTGGGCGCAGTATTCCAAATGCGGCCGAACCAACGTTCTATACATCTGCAACATCAGACCCCAACTTTTATACGCTATGCCCCGTCCTACAAAGGCAAGCATGCCATGTGCCTTATTCACTTCCTTCTCCACCTGTGACGTCACCTTCAAGGATCTGTGGACTTGCACACCCAGGTCCCTCTGCGTATCTACACCCTTTATGGTTCTGCCATTTATCGTATAGCTCCCCCCTGCATTAGTTCTACCAAAATGCATCACTTCGCATTGATCTGGATTGAACACCATCTGCCATTTCTTTGCCCAAATTTCCAGCCTATCTATATCCTTCTGTAGCCTCTGACAATGTTCCTCACTATCTACAAGTCCAGCCATATTCGTGTCGTTCGCAAACTTACTGATCACCCCAGTTACACCTTCTTCCAGATCGTTTATATAAATCACAAACAGCAGAGGTCCCAATACAGAGCCCTGCGGAACACTACTAGTCACATGCATCCAGCTGGA
This sequence comes from Mustelus asterias, assembly GCF_964213995.1. Classification (NCBI taxonomy): domain Eukaryota; kingdom Metazoa; phylum Chordata; class Chondrichthyes; order Carcharhiniformes; family Triakidae; genus Mustelus; species Mustelus asterias. Next base: position 2,151 of record NW_027592021.1, read on the forward strand.
AAAAGACCCTTCCACTACCACCCTCTGTCTTCTGTGACCAAGCCAGTTCTCCACCCATCTAGCCACCTCCCCCTTTATCCCATGAGATCCAACCTTTTGCACCAACCTGCCATGAGGGACTTTGTCAAACGCTTTACTAAAGTCCATACAGATGACATCCACGACCCTTCCCTCGTCAACCATTGTAGTCACTTCTTCAAAAAACTCCACCAGATTAGTGAGGCATGACCTCCCTCTCACAAAACCATGCTGACTATCGTTAATGCGTTTATTCCTTTCTAAATGCGCATACATCCTATCTCTAAGAATCCTCTCCAACAACTTCCCAACCACGGACGTCAAGCTCACCGGCCTATAATTTTCCGGGTTATCCTTCCGACCCTTCTTAAATAACGGGACCACATTAGCTATCCTCCAATCCTGTGGGACCTCACTTGTGAAAAGTTTAACAACACCAGGTTAAAGTCCAACAGGTTTATTTGTTAGCAAAAGCCACACGTGTGGCTTTTGCTACCAAATAAACCTGTTGGACTTTAACCTGGTGTTGTGAAACTTCTTACTGTATTTACCCCAGTCCAACGCCGGCATCTCCACATCATGACCTCACTTGTGTCCATTGATGAGACAAAAATTTGCGTCAGAGGCCCAGCAATTTCATCTCTCGTCTCCCTGAGCAGCCTTGGATAGATTCCATCAGGTCCTGGGGATTTGTCAGTCTTTATATTCCCTGAAAAACCTAACACTTCCTCCCTTGTAATGGAGATTTTCGCTAACGGGTCAACACTCCCCTCCGAGACACGCCCAGTCAACACATCCCTCTCCTTTGTGAATACCGACGCAAAGTATTCATTTAGGATCTCCCCTACTTCTTTGGGCTCTCAGCATAATTCCCCACTTTTGTCCCTGAGAGGTCCGATTTTTTCCCTGACAACCCTTTTGTTCCTGACGTATGAATAAAATGCCTTGGGATTCTCCTTAATCCTGTCTGTCAAGGACATTTCTTGACCCCTTTTTGCCCTTCTAATTCCTCATTTGAGTTCTTTCCTACTTTCTTTGTATTCCTCCAGAGCTCCCTACGTTTTTAGCTGCCTGGGGACATTGGTCATTGGGGACTCCATTGTTAAAGGGACGGATAGGAGATTCTGCGGGAATGAGAGAGACTCGCGGTCGGTGTGTTGCCTCCCAGGAGCCAGAGTCCGCGATGTCTCGGATCGTGTTTTCGAAATCCTTAAGAGGGAGGGGGTCCAGCCCCAAGTTGGGGTTCACATAGGCACTCAAGACAGAGGTAGGAAAAGGGATGGGGATGTAAGGCAGAAATTCAGGGAGTTAGGATGGAAGCTTAGTAATTAAAAATGCTTACTAGCAGAAAGATAACATAGAGAGCTGCCTGCAGGCAGCATATTGAACATGCTGTAGATCACAGCATGTTTAATATACTGCCTCAAAGTCCTGACAAAATTAGGGGTCAACCTATCTGCAAAGTATAAAATTGAATGTCCGATGTTGGTGCAGGAGGTTCCCATTTTGAAATGTGACTCAATCAATGTGACACCTTTTATTGAATGAATTAATTTCACAAAAATACCTTTAACCACAAGCAAAACAGTTTAAAAACTGTCAAATTTGGTATCCAATGCAAAGAGTTAACCAAATTCTTGCTGAGTTGTTTTGGCTGTGGAATTATTGTGAGGATCCTAATCTGATTAGATTTGACTTTTTCAATTTCAGAATCATCCCTCCACCCTCTTCAGGAGGATGTTGACATTCTAGGACATGTTGAGATGAAAAGGGAGGAGATATTGGAGGTTTTGAAAAACAATAAGTGGACAAGTCCCCAGGGCAAGATAGGGTCTATCCCAGAGCACAGAGAGAGACGAAGGAAAGAATTGCTGAGGCCGAGGCCAAAATCTTTATATCCTCTTTAACCACGGGTGAGGTACCAGAGTATTGGAGAGTAACAAACATTGTTCAAGAAGGGCAGAAGAGACAATCCAGGAAATTACAGGCCTGTGAGCCTTACATCAGTGATGGGGAAATTATTGAGAAAATTCTTAGGGACTGGATGTACTCACATCTGGCTAAGGCTGCTGGTGAGACTTTAAACTAGAAAGGTTGGGGGGAGGGAATCGAAACGAGGGGACTGAGAGCGAGGAGGTTAGCTCGCAAATAGATAAGGAATGTAGACAGGGTAAGAGGGAGGTTAGACGAGTGAGGGAGAAGGGAAGTGCTCAGGCTGAAGGTCTGAGATGTGTCTATTTTAATGCCAGGAGTGTAGTGAATAAAGTGGATGAGCTTGGAGCGTGGATTGCTGCTTCGAATTGTGATGTGGTGGCCATTACGGAGACTTGGATGTCTCAGGGACAGGACTGGGTGCTTCAGGTGCCGGGTTTTAGATGTTTCAGGAAGGACAGTGAGGGAGGCAAGAGAGGGGGGGGAGTGGCACTGTTGATCAGGGATAGTGTCACGGCTGTAGAGAAGGTGGACGCCGTGGAGGGACTGACTACGGAATCTCTGTGGGTGGAGGTTAGGAACAGGAAGGGGTTGGTAACTTTGCTGGGTGTTTTCTATAGGCCGCCCAATAGTAACAGAGATGTTGAGGAGCAGATGGGGAAACAGATCCTGGAGAGATGTAGGAATAACAGAGTTGTCGTGATGGGAGATTTTAATTTCCCAAACATAGATTGGAATATCCCTAGGGCTAGGGGTTTGGATGGAGAGGAGTTTGTTAGGTGTGTCCAGGAGAGTTTCCTGACACAGTATGTGGATAAGCCTACTAGAGGAGAGGCTGTTCTTGATCTGGTGCTGGCTAATGAACCTGGACAGGTGGAGGATCTCTCGGTGGGTGAGCATCTTGGGGATAGCGATCATAATTCTATCTCCTTCACGATAGCATTGGAAAGAGATAGGGTCAGGCAGGCTAGGAAAGTGTTTCTCTGGAGTAAAGGGAAATACAGTGTCATCAGGGAGGAAATTAGACGGGTAAATTGGAAGGAGGCATTCTTGGGGAAAAGTACCGAAGGAAAGTGGAGGATTTTCAAGGAATGTTTGTCTGGAGCTCTGCATGACAACGTTCCGATGAGACAGGGGGGTGTTGGTAGGGTACGGGAACCGTGGTGCACGAAGGTTGTGATGAACCTGGTAAATAAGAAAAGAGAGGCGTACAGAAGGTTCAGAGAGCTAGGAGGTGTTAAGGATTTAGAGGAGTATACGCGATGTAGGAAGGAGCTTAAGAAGGAAATTAGGAGAGCGAGAAGGGGTCATGAGAAGACCTTGGCGGGTAAGATTAAGGAGAATCCCAAGGCTTTCTACAAATATGTCAAGAGTAAAAGGATGAGATGTGAAGGCATAGGACCCTTAAAAGGTGAAGGGGAAAAGTTTGTGCGGAACCGTTAGAAATGGCGGAGGTGCTTAATGAATACTTTACCTCGGTATTCACGGTGGAAAGGGATCTGGGTGGTTGTACTGCTGGATTGCGGAGGACAGAAAGGATCGAGCATGTGGACATAAAGAAAGAGGATGTGTTGGAACTATTGAATGGCATCAAGGTTGGTAAGTCGCCGGGACCGGATGGGATGTACCCCAGGTTACTGTGGGAGGCGAGGGAGGAGATTGCGGAGCCTTTGGCGATGATCTTTGCATCGTCGATGGAGACGGGAGAGGTTCCGGAGGATTGGAGGATTGCGGATGTGGTCCCTATATTCAAGAAAGGGAACAGGGACAGCCCGGGAAATTACCGACCGGTGAGTCTAACCTCAGTGGTTGGTAAGTTGATGGAGAGGATCCTGAGAGACAGGATTTATGATCATCTAGAGAAGTTTAGTATGATCAAAAGTAGTCAGCACGGCTTTGTCAGGGGCAGGTCGTGCCTTACGAGCCTGGTTGAGTTCTTTGAAAATGTGACCAAGCACATTGACGAAGGAAGAGCGGTGGATGTGGTCTATATGGACTTCAGCAAAGCGTTCGATAAGGTCCCCCATGCAAGACTTCTTGAGAAAGTGAGAGGGCATGGGATCCAAGGGGCTGTTGCCTTGTGGATCCAGAACTGGCTTGCCTGCAGAAGGCAGAGAGTGGCTGTGGAGGGGTCTTTCTCTGCATGGAGGTCAGTGACCAGTGGAGTGCCCCAGGGATCTGTTCTGGGACCCTTGCTGTTTGTCATTTTCATAAATGACCTGGATGAGGAAGTGGAGGGATGGGTTGGTAAGTTTGCTGACGACACCAAGGTAGGTGGTGTTGTGGATAGTTTGGAGGGATGTCAGAAGTTGCAGCGAGACATAGATAGAATGCAAGACTGGGCGGAGAAGTGGCAGATGGACTTCAACCCGGATAAGTGTATAGTGATCCATTTTGGCAGATCCAATGGGATGGAGCAGCAGTATAAAATGAAGGGTACCATCCTTAGCAGTGTAGAGGATCAGAAGGACCTTGGGGTCCGGGTCCATAGGACTCTTAAATCGGCCTCGCAGTTGGAGGATGCGGTCAAGAAGGCGTATGGCGTACTGGCCTTCATTAATCGAGGGATTGAGTTTAGGAGTCGGGAGATAATGCTGCAGCTTTATAGGACCCTGGTTAGACCCCACTTGGAGTACTGCGCGCAGTTCTGGTCACCTCATTACAGGAAAGATGTTGAAGCCATTGAAAGGGTGCAGAGGAGATTTACAAGGATGTTGCCTGGATTGGGGGGCATGCCTTATGAGGATAGGTTGAGGGAGCTTGGTCTCTTCTCCCTGGAGAGACGAAGGATGAGAGGTGACCTGATAGAGGTTTACAAGATGTTGAGGGGTCTGGATAGGGTGGACTCTCAGAGGCTATTTCCAAGGGCTGAAATGGTTGCTACGAGAGGACACAGGTTTAAGGTGCTGGGGGGTAGGTACAGGGGGGATGTCAGGGGTAAGTTTTTCACTCAGAGGGTGGTGGGTGAGTGGAATCGGCTGACGTCGGTGGTGGTGGAGGCAAACTCGTTGGGGTCTTTTAAGAGACTTCTGGATGAGTACATGGGATTTAATGGGATTGAGGGCTATAGATAGGCCTAGAGGTGGGGATGTGATCGGCGCAACTTGTGGGCCGAAGGGCCTGTTTGTGCTGTGGCTTTCTATGTTCTATGTTCTATAATAAGCTTATTAGTGATAGGCAGCATGATTTTGTGAAGGGGAGGTCATGTCTCACAAACTTGATTGAGTTATTTGAGGAAGTGACAAGAAAAATTGACCACGGTAGGGCAGTGGATGTTGTATACATGGATTTTAGTAAAGCCTTCAATAAGGTTCCTCTTGGCAGGCTGATACAGAAGGTGAAGTCATAGGTATCCAAGGTGAGCTGGTAAGATGGATACAAAACTGTCTTGGGCAAAGAAAGCAGAGGGTGGCAGTGGAAAGATACTTTTCTACCTGGAGATCTGTGATAAGCGGTGTTCCACAAGGATCAATGCTGGGGCCTCTGTTGTTTGTAATATATATAAATGATTTGGAGGAAAATGTAGGTAATCTAATTAGTAAATTTGCAGATGATACAAAAATAAGGAGAGAAGCGGGTAGTGAGGAAGATTGTCAGAGAATACAGCAGGATATAAATCGGCTGGAGACCTGGGTCGAAAGGTGGCAGTTGGATTTTAACCTGGACAAATGTGAGGTGATGCGATTTGGAAGGTCTACTGCAGAAGCAAAGTATACAGTAAATGGTACACCCCTGAGAAATATTAGTATACGGGGGGGATCGAGGCGTGCAGATCCACAGTTCCATGAAGTGGCAACTCAGGTGGACAAGGTGGTCAAGAAGTTGCATGACATGCTGGCCTTCATCGGTTAGGGTGTTGAGTATAGGAATTAGAAAGTCATGTTGCAGCTGTATAAGACCTTGGTCAGGCCATATTTGGAGTATTGTGGACAATTCTAGTCGCCACACTACCGGAAGGATGTTGATGCATTGGAAAGGGTGCAGAAGAGATTTACCAGGATGTTGCCTGGTTTGGAGGATATGGACTATGAAGAAACGTTCATAGAAATCATAGAAATCATAGAAATCAAGAAAGGTTGAATAAACTTCAATTGTTTTCATTGGAGCATTGGAGGATGAGGGGGGACCTGATAGAGATTTACAAGATTATGACAGGCGTGGATAGTCAGTCTTTTTCCCAGGGTCGAAGGGTCAATTACTCAGGGACAGAGGTTGAGAGTGAGGGGAGGAAGTTTAAAAGAGATATAAGGGGCAAGCTTTTCATATAGACAGTGGTGAATGCCGGGAACATACTGCCGGAGGAGGTGGTGAAAGCAGATTCCATAACAACGTTTAAGAGGCATTGGGATAGATGCATGAATAGGCAGGGAATAGAGGGATATGGACCATGTAGAGGCAAGGAAATATTCAATTAGAGAGGCATCTGTGTCGGCACAGACTCGGAGGGCCGAAGGGCCTGTTCCTGTGCTGGACTGTTCTTTGTTCTTTGTTCTTAGGGCTAGAAGAAACAGACTTGTTATCTCTGGTTTGTTACCCGTGCCGCGTGATAGTGAGGAGAGGAATAGGGAGAGAGAGCAGTTGAACACGTGGTTACAGGGATGGTGCAGGAGGGAGGGTTTCAGATACCTGGACTATTGGGGCTCTTTCTGGGGTAGGTGGGACCTCTACAAACAGGATGGTCTGCATCTGAACCAGAGGGGTACCAATGCTTTCGGGGGGAAATTTGCTAATGCTATTCGGGAGGGTTTAAACTAATTCAGCAGGGGGGTGGGTACCTGAACTGTAGCTCCGGTGTACAGGAGGTTGAGAGTAGTGAGGTCATGGATGAGGTTTCAGGGTCGCAGGAGTGCACTGGCAGGCAGGAAGGTGGTTTGAGCACCAGGAGCATCCAGAATAAGGTGGGTGAGCTTGCAGCACGGGTTGGTACCTGGGATTTCGATGTTGTGGCCATCTCGGAGACATGGATAGAGCAGGGACAGGAATGGTTGTTGCAGGTTCCAGGGTTTAGATGTTTCAGTAAGTGCAGGAAAGGTGGGAAAAGAGGGAGAGGTGTGGCATTGTTAGTCAAGGACAGTATTACGGTGGCAGAAAGGACGTTTGTTGAGGACTCGTCTACTGAGGTAATTTTGGCTGAGGTTAGAAACAGGAAAGGAGAGGTCACCCTGTTGGGAGTTTTTTTATAGACCTCCGAAAAGTTCCAGAGATATAAAGGAAAGGATTGCTGAGATGATTCTGGATAGGAGTGAAAGTAACAGGGTAGTTGCTATGGGGGACTTTAACTTGACAAATATTGAGAGGAAAAGCTATAGTTCGAGTGCTTTAGAGGGGTCAGTTTTTGTCCAATGTGGGCAGGAAGGTTTCCTGACGCAGTATGTAGGTAGACCAACAAGAGGCGAGGCCACATTGGATTTGGTACTGGGTAATGAACCAGACTGGGTGTTAGATTTGGAGGTCGGTGAGCACTTTGGTGACAGTGACCACAATTCGATTACGTTTACCTTAGCAATGGAAAAGGATAGGTATATACCGCAGGGCAAGAGTTATAGCTGGGGGAAAGGAAATTATGATGCGATTAGGCGAGATTTAGCTGGTATAGGTTGGGGAAGGAAACTGCAGGGGATGGGCACAATTGTAATGTGGAACTTGTTCCAGGAACAGCTACTACGCGTCCTTGATAAATATGTACCTGTCAGGCAGGGAGGAGGCGGACGTGTGAGGGAACCGTGGTTTACTAAGGAGGTTGAATCTCTTGTGAAGAGGAAGAAGGAGACTTATGTGAAGTTGAGACATGAAGGCTCAGTTAGGGAGCTTGAGAATTACAAGTCAGCCAGGGAGGACCTAAAGAAAGAGTTAAGAAGAGCCAGGAGGGGACATGAGAAGTCTTTGGCAGGTCGGATCAAGGAAAACCCTAAAGCTTTCTATAGGTATGTCAGGAGTACAAAAATGACGAGGGTAAGGTGAGGGCTAGTCAAGGACAGTAGTGGGAAGTTGTGCGTGGAGTCTGAAGAGATAGGAGAGACACTAAATGAATATTTTTCGTCGGTATTCACACTGGAGAGGGACAGTGTTGTCGAGGGGAGTACTGAGATGCAGGCTGTTGGACTGGACAGGATTGAGGTTCATAAGGAGGAGGTGTTAGCAATTCTGGAAAGAATCGATAAGTCCTCTGTGCCGGATGGGATTTATCCTAGGATTCTCTGGGAGGCTAGAGAGGAGATTGCAGAGCCTTTGGCTTTGATCTTTGTGTCGTCATTGTCTACAGGAACAGTGCCAGAAGACTGGAGGATAGCAAATGTTATCCCCTTGTTCAAGAAGGGGAGTAGGGGCAACCCTGGTAATTATAGACCGGTGAGCCTTACTTCTGTTGTGGGCAAAGCTTTGGAATGGTTTTCAGAGATAGGATTTATAATCATCGAGAAAGGAATAATTTGATTAGGGGATAGTCAGCATGGTTTTGCAAAGGGTAGGTCGTGCCTCCCAAACCTTATTGAGTTCCTTCAGAAGATGACCAAAGAGGTGGATGAGGGTAAAGTGGTTGATGTGGTGTAAATGGATTTCAGCAAAGCGTCTGATAACGTTCCCCATGGTAAGCTATTGCAGAAAATACGAAGGCATGGGATTGACGGGGAATTTAGTGGTTTGGATCAGGAATTGGCGAGCTGTAAGGAAACAGAGGGTGGTGGTTGATGGGAAATGTTCATCCTGGAGTTCAGTTACTAGTGGTGTACCGCAAGCATCTGTTTTGGAGCCACTGCTGTTTGTCATTTTTAGTAATGACCTGGATGAGGGCGTAGAAGGATGGTTTAGTAAATTTGCAGATGACACTAAAGTCTGTGGAGTTGAAGACAGTGTGGAGGGAAGTGGCTGGTGACAGCGGGACATAGATAAGCTGCTGAGCTGGGCTGAGAGGTGGCAAATGGAGTTTAATGTGGAAAAGTGCGAGGTGATTCACTTTGGAAGGAGTAACAGGAATACAGAGTACTGGGCTAATGGTAAGATACTTGGTAGTGTGGATGAACAGAGGGATCTGGGTGTCCATGTGCATAGATCCCTGAAAGTTGGCACCCAGGTTGATAGGGTTGTTAAGAAGGTGTACGGTGTGTTCGCTTTTATTGGAAGAGGGATTGAGTTTCGGAGCCAGGAGGTCATGTTGCAGCTGCACAAAACTCTGGTGCGGCCGCATTTGGAGTATTGCGTACAGTTCTGGTTGCCGCATTATAGGAAAGATGTGGAAGCGTTGGAAAGGGTGCAGAGGAGATTTACTAGGATGTTGCCTGGTATGGTGGGAAAATCGTATGAGGAAAGGCTGAGGGGCTTGAGGTTGTTTTCATTAGAGAGAAGAAGGTTAAGAGGTGACTTACTAGAGGCATACAAGATGATCAGACGATTAGATAGGGTGGATAGTGAGAGCCTTTTTCCTTGGATGGTGATGGCTAACATGAGGGGACATAGCTTTAAATTGAGGGGTGAGTGATATAGGACAGATGTTAGAGGTAGGTTCTTCACTCAGAGAGTAGGAAGAACGTGGAATGCCCTGCCTGCAGCAGTAGTGGACTCGTCAACATTAAGAGCATTCAAATGGTTATTGGATAAACATATGGATGATATTGGAATAGTGTCGATTAGAGGGGCTTTAGATTGGTTCCACTGGTCGGCGCAACATCGAGGGCCGAAGGGCCTGTTCTGCGCTGTAATGTTCTATGTTCTATGCTCTCGCACCTCAACATGCCCCTTTCCCTCTCCCCCCCCACACCCCCTTTCCCTCTCACCCCCACACCCCCTTTCCCTCTCCCTGCACACCCCCTTTCCCTCTCACCCCCACACCCCCCTTTCCCTCTCCCCCCACACCCCCCTTTCCCTCACCCCCCACAGCCCCCTTTCCTTCCCCCCCCCACACCCCGCTTTCCCTCTCCCCCCCACACCCCACTTTCCCTCTCCCCCCCACACCCCCCTTTCCCTCTCCCCCCCACACCCCCATTCCCTCTCCCCCCACACCCCGCTTTCCCTCTCCCCCCCACACCCCCCTTTCCCTCTCCCCCCCACACCCCCCTTTCCCTCTCCCCCCCACAATCCCCTTTCCCTCTCCCCCCACACACCACTTTCCCTCTCCCAGAACAACCCCCTTTCCCTCTCCCCCCGCACCCCCCTATCCCTCCCCCCCACACCCCCTTTCCTTCCCCCCCACACCCCCCTTTCCCTCTGCCCCCACACCCCCCTTTCCCTCTCCCCCCCACACCCCCTTTCCCTGTCCCCCCACACCCCCCTTTCTTCTCCCCCCCGCACCCCCCTTTCCCTCTCCCCCCACACTCCCCTTTCCCTCTCCCCCACACCCCCCTTTCCTCTCCCCCCACACCGCCCTTTCCCTCTCCCCCCCACACCCCCCTTTCCCTCTCCCCCCCACACCCCCCTTTCCCTCTCCCCCCACACCCCCTTTCCCTCTCCCCCCACACCCACCTTTCCGTCTCATGTCAACATCCTTCTTTCCCTTCACATAACGACTCCACCTTGACACCCCCCTGTCACACTCCAACCCCTACACACCTCCCGCTCGAGGAAATGATGCAGTGTGAAGGGACATGGGGACAATGGACACATTTGTAAAGGAGTGGATCGCTAGTATCTGAAATGTAGAGACTGATCATCAGCCGGAAGCAGATTCAATCCAGAATTTCAAGGGGAAATGGGAAGCTGAAGGGTAAATATGTTCAGGGTTACGAGGTGAGAGACACATCAAATGAGCCATGATCTTATGGACTGGATGACCAGTCTCGAGGGGCTGAATGATCTCCTGCAGGGACGTACCCTTGTCCGCCCCCTCCCCACCTTCGCCCACCCCCACGACTGTCCTTCCAAGTGAATGTTTGATGGATGAGTGCAGGGGTAGAATCCTGTGTCCAATTGGTGCTGTATCTGACCTGAGAGAGATGTATAAACACAGTGTAGAGTGAGGTGCATTCTGTATGCAATCGCTCATTCCACACAACCCCTCACTCCCAGCCCCCAAACCTCAACACCAATCTTCTTATCACTACCTACACAATTACATCACTAAATTCATTTTATTATCAATATATATCCAGGTAGATGTCTGACCTCAGTCCCACTGTCATTACCCACCAGGTGCATCACTGACTTCATTCTTAATATCCACAGACAAACCAATGCACCACTCACCTCACCCTCGCTGCTTAGTCCTTGTAACCTCCACATTACAACATCGATTAAGGACAACATAGCAAAAGAGTTACACAAACTGTCTCAAACACTGTCTGACACACATCTAATATCTTTATTTTAAATCCCGCCGGGTACTTGTCATCATATGACACAGGTTTAAGGTGTGTGGGGGAAAGTTTAGAGGAGATGTGCGATGCAGGTTTTTTACACAGAGGGTGGTGAATGTTTGGAACACGCTGCCCGGGGAGGGGGTGGGAGCAGGTACAATAGCGGCATTTAAGGGGCAACTAGACAAGTACATGGATAGGATGGGAATGGAAGGATACGGATTCTGTATTGAACCGGTTGAAAGAGCAGAGGTACTCAACGTACACTTTGCTTCAGTATTCACAGTGGAAAAGGATTTTGGTAGTTGCAGTGCAGACTTGCAGTGGACTGAGAAGATTGAGCATGTGGGCATTAGGAAAGAGGATGTGTTGGAGCTGTTGAAAAGCACCAAGTTCGATAAATCGCCGGGACCGGATGGGAGGTACCCCAGGTTACTGTGGGAGGCGAGGTAAGAGATTGCTGATCCTCTGGCGATTCTCTTTGCGCCGTCAATGGAGACAGGAGAGGTTCCGGAGGATTGGAGGATGGCGGATGTGGTTCCGTTCTTCAAGAAAGGGAAAATAGATAGCCCAGGAAATTATAGACCCGAGAGTCCAACCTCAGTGGTAGGTAAGTTGATGGAGAGGATCCTGAGAGGCAGGATTTATGAACATTTGGAAAGGAATAGTATGATCAGAAGTAGCCAGCACGGCTTTGTCCGAGGCAGATCATGCCTTATGAGTCTGATTGAGTTTTTTGAAGATGTGACTAGACTCTTAGACGGGGAAGAGCGGTAGATGTGGTTTATGTGGATTTCAGTCAGGCGTTTGATAAGGTGCCCCATGCAAGGGTTATGGAGAAAGTGAAGGGGCATGGGATACAATGGGACATTGCTTTGTGGATTCAGAACTGGCTTGCCCACAGAAGGCAAAGAGTGGTTGTAGTTGGGTCTTTTTCAGAGTGGAGGTCGCTCATCAGTGGGGTGCCCCAGGGATCTGTTCTGGGACCCTTGCTCTTTGTGATTTTTATAAATGACCTGGATGAGGAAGTGGAAGGATGGGTTGGCAAGTTTGCTGATGACACAAAATTTGGAGGTATTGTGGATAGTGTAGAGGGATGTCAGCAGTTGCAACGAGACATAGAGAAGATGCAAGACTGGGTGGAGAAGTGGCAGATGGACTTCAACCCAGATAAGTGTGTGATGGTTCATTTTGGCAGGTCGAATAGGATGGAAGAATATAGTATTGAGGGTAAGACGCTTGGCAGTGTGGAAGAACAGAGGGATCTTGGGTTCCGGGTTCATAGGATGCTCAAAGCAGCTTCGCAGGTAGAGGCTGTGGTTAAGAAGGCGTATGGAATACTGGCCTTCATCAATCGACTGCTCAGGGAGACGAGAGATGAAATTGCTGGACCTCTGACGGAAATCTTTGTCGCTTCTTTGGACACGGGTGAGGTCCCTGAGGATTGGAGGATAGCGAATGTGGTCCCGTTGTTTAAGAAGGGTAGCACGGATAACCCAGGAAATTATAGGCCGGTGAGCTTGACGTCCGTGGTAGGGAAGTTGTTGGAGAGGATTCTTAGAGACAGGATGTATGTGCATTTAGAACGGAACAATCTCATTATTGACAGACAGCATGGTTTTGTCAGAGGGAGGTCGTGCCTTACAAATTTGGTGGAGTTTTTTGAGGAAGTGACAAAAACGGTTGATGAAGGAAGGGCCGTGGATGTCGTCTACATGGATTTCAGTAAGGCATTTGACAAAATCCCACATGACAGGTTGGTTAAGAAGGTTAAGGCTCATGGGATACAAGGAGAAGTGGCTAGATGGGTGGAAAACTGGCTTGGCCATAGGAGACAGAGGGTAGTGGTCGAAGGGTCTTTTTCCGGCTGGAGGTCTGTGACCAGTGGTGTTCCGCAGGGCTCTGTACTGGGGCCACTGCTATTTGTGATATATATAAATGATTTGGAAGAAGGTGTAACTGGTGTAATCAGCAAGTTTGCGGATGACACGAAGATGGCTGGACTTGTGGATTGCGAAGAGCATTGTCGGGCAATACAGCAGGATATAGATAGGCTGGAAAATTGGGCGGAGAAGTGGCAGATGGAGTTTAATCCGGATCAATGCGAAGTGATGCATTTTGGTAGAAATAATGTAGGGAGGAGTTATACAATAAATGGCAGAGTCATCAGGAGTATAGAAACACAGAGGGACCTAGGTGTGCAAGTCCACAAATCCTTGAAGGTGGCAACACAGGTGGAGAAGGTGGTGAAGAAGGCATATGGTATGCTTGCCTTTATAGGACGGGGTATAGAATATAAAAGCTGGAGTCTGATGATGCAGATGTATAGAACGCTGGTTAGGCCACATTTGGAGTGCTGCGTCCAGTTCTGGTCGCCGCACTACCAGAAGGACGTGGAGGCGTTAGAGAGAGTGCAGAGAAGGTTTACCAGGATGTTGCCTGGTATGGAGGGTCTTAGCTATGAGGAGAGATTGGGTAAACTGGGGTTGTTCTCCCTGGAAAGACGGAGAATGAGGGGAGATCTATTCGAGGTGTACAAGATTAGAGAGGGTGAACGGTGGGAAGCTTTTTCCCAGGTCGGAGGTGACGATCACGAGGGGTCACGGGCTCAAGTTGAGAGGGGCGAATTATAACTCAGATATCAGAGGGATGTTTTTTACACAGAGGGCGGTGGGGGCCTGGAATGCGCTGCCAAGTAGGGTGGTGGAGGCAGGCACGCTGACATCGTTTAAGACTTACCTGGATAGTCACATGAGCAGCCTGGGAATGGAGGGATACAAACGATTGGTCTAGTTGGACCAAGGAGCGGCACAGGCTTGGAGGGCCGAAGGGCCTGTTTCCTGTGCTGTACTGTTCATTGTTCTTTGTTCTTTGAGTTCAGAAATCGGGAGATAATGCTGCAGCTGTATAGGATCCAGGTCAGACCCCACCTGGAGTACTGTGCCCAGTTCTGGTCGCCTCATTACAGAAAGGACGTGGAAGCCATAGAACGGGGTAAGGGGTAAGTTTTTCACTCAGAGGGTGGTGGGTGCGTGGAATCGGCTGCCAGTAGTGGTGGTGGAAGCGGATTCGATTGAGTCTTTTAAGAGACTTTTGGATAGGTTCATGGAGGTTAGTAAGATAGAGGGTTATAGATGAGCCTAGAAGGTAAGGAAATTGTTCGGCGCAACTTGTGGGCCGAAGGGCCTGTTTGTGCTGTAGCTTTTCTATGTTCTAAGGAAACGTAAGAGTGCAGAATGTAGTGTCAATGCTAGGGTGCCGAGAAAGATCAACTTGATGCAAGTTCAGTCCATTCAAAAGTCTGATGGCAGCACGGAAGAAGCTGTTCTTGTGTCGGTTGGTACGTGAGATCAGAATTTTGTATATTTTTCCTGATGAAGAAGGTGGAAGAGAGAATGTCCGGGGTGCGTGGGGCCTGAATTATGGTGGCTGCTTTGCCGAGGCAGCGGGAAGTGTAGACAGAGTCAATGGATGGGTGGCTAGTTTGAGTGATGGATTGGGCTACATTCATGACCTTTTGTAGTTTCTTGCAGGCTTGGGCAGAGCAGGAGTCATACCAAGCTGTGATACAGCCTGAAAGAATGCTTTCTATGGTTCATCTGTAAACGTTGGTGAGAATCATAGCTGACATTCCAAATGTCCTTAGTCTTCTGAGAATGTAGAGGCGTTGGTGGGCTTTCCTAACTATATTGTTGGCACGGGAGGACCAGGACATGTCTGATAGTGATCTGGACACCTAAAAACATGAAGCTCTCGACCCTTTCCCCTTCGATGGATGGATGTCAGAGCCAGCAGAACGTCACCATTAAGGCACGCTGCTTGGTTTTTCTTTGGTACTGGGATGATGGTCGTCTTCTTGAAGCAGATAGGGAACTCAGATTGTTGTAAAGAAAGCTGAAGATGATTGTAAATACCCCCGCCAGCTGATCCGCGCAGTGTGTGAGTGTTCGTCCGTGTACCTCATCCGGGCCAGTCGCTGTCCATGGGTTGACTTTCGAGTCGGCTGTTCTGACATCTGCAATTGTGACCTCAGATATAGCTGCATCCGAGGCTTCTGGGGTGGAGGGCATGCTCATGCTGACCTCATGCTCAACACGGACATAGCGTGCATTGAACTGATTAGAAATGGGTTTGGTGAAACCAGCGATTTTACACACCTTCATCTTGTAGCCTGCTATGCCTTGCAGACCTTGGCATAGTCGGTGGGGGTCCGTCTGGCTATCATGGGGCACTGGGTTGGTCTGGTACTTGTTTTTTTGCATCTTTGATGGATCTATGCAGATCATATCTGGCTGTCTTGTAGAGGTCAGTGTCGTCTAACTTGAATGCCTCAGACCTGGACTTCAGAAAGCAGTGGATATCCCTGATCATCCATGGTTTCCGGTTGGGAAACACACGCAATATCATCTTGGGCACACAGTCTCCTACACGTTTCCTAATGATGTCAATTACTGTAGTGGCGTACTCGCTCAGGTTGTTCGTGGAGTTTTTAAATACTGACCAGTCCACTGACTCTAAGCAGTCACGTAGGAGATCTTTCGATTCCTCAGACCAACATTGCATGACATTATTGAATGGATCATCCCGCTTTAGCCTTTGTGTGTCAGCCTGTCGCAGGAGCACAGTCTTGTGGTCTGATTTGTCTCACTCTCTCTTACCCCAGTTGTGTCTTTCCTGATGCAGACGCTCAAAGAACAAAGGCAAAGAAATGGACAGCACAGGAATAGGCCCTTCGACCCTCTCCAAACCTGTGCTGATCATGATGCCCTATTTTAAAATAAAACCTGCTGCGCTTACTCGGTCAGTATCCCTCTTACCTCCTATTAATGCATCAATGCAGATGCCTCTTAAATGTTGCTAATGTGCCTGATTCCACCACCTCCCCTGTCAGCGCATTCCAAACACCGACACTCTCTGTGTGGAAAACATCCCCCGCACATCTCCCTTAATATTTCATCCTGCCATCTTGAACCTGTGCCTCCTTGTAACTGAACCTTCCACCCTCGGAGAAAAACCTCTGACTATCCACCCTGTCTGTGCCTCCCACAATTTTGTAGACCTCTATCAGGTCTCCCCTCAGCCTTCGTCTTTCCAGTGAAAACAATCCTGATTTATTCAACCTCTCCTCATAGCCAGCGGAGCTGACGTCTCTCTCAGTTAAGTTACTGTTATAAACACCATTCCTCTCACAATAACTGCTTCCCCCATCATCACGCCCTCACTCCCGCCCCATCTATCCTTCTGTCTTCCTCTTTTTCACTTTCACTCGCTCAGAGTCTTCCTCTCTCACTCTTATCCATTCATTTTCCCAGCCTCGCACCCTTTCTAGATTCAGCCCATCCCACAAGCCGTCCCTCTCTCTCGTGATCATCTCTCTCCTTCCACATCTGGGCACGTTTCTGAACACTGGATCAGATGTGGGTCCAGTGTCATTTGGAGCCTGTGCATTGCTGGTCACAGTTAAATCTGTGATTTTACTGCTCTAAGAGGTGATGTGATTGTATCTGCTGCAGGGCCTGAATGTTCTGAGATGTCCCATTGTTTCTGAATATTTTCTCAGTTTGAGAAGCTGCAGTAGATTTCGGGATTAAAAACAAATTTATTTGCAGACTAAATAGTTGCAAATTATTGATCAACAGAATTTTGCAATTGATGCTAAACTCTAACCCACTTAAATCACATCACAGAATGTCCACAGTTAAAGATCACACAGAGAGACACAGTAACAATTGGGACTCAATTACTGAAATGTCACAGTCCAGTAACAGATATCACTGAAACTATCTGAGATCTAGAGGTGGGACTGATGGTTTTTGAGTGGACAGCATCTTTCCACTTGTTATTAGTTGATAAATGTCATCAACAGAATCCAGTGTTTGGAAAGAAGTCAATACTAAAAATAAATATTTTCCATCACTGAACTCAATGTCGTAATCTGTTTGTTCATATATTTAAAAAAAACTTCAAACCAGGTTTCTGCCACAATGTCCCTAAGGTGACTTTACAGTGTATAAATTAAAGGCTTTGGGAATATATAACGTCAGATGTTAAAGTCAGAGAGACTGCCAGCAGCTCGAAGGGACACATCACTTCACACTGAAGATGCTGTATCCAGTTCAGATAGCTGAGAAAATATTCTACCCAATCATCGCCATTATTGGTGTTCCCGGTGAGTGACTCTAACCATTGAGGTTGTGTAAATCTGTGTGTGAACGGCTCTCTGATTCTAAACTCTGAGTGAAAATGCTCCATGCTGATCTCGTGGTCACTGTTATAAAGACACCAGGTCAACGATGTCATTTACTTAAATCAAATGGCTTGAAATATCTCTGTGTTTTTAATCCTTTTCATCAACTGACAATGAGCCTCTGTATGTTATTCACGGGCTCACTACTCAATGAAGTTAATGTATTGAGGAGTGAACTACTCAATCTTATCTATTGTAAGATTGGACCTCAGTGAAGGTGATCTCTCTGAAATAATGTTCAGTGGGAGTAAGAATATAATGGAAATTTGAGTGCGGGTCACTAACCGGAGTGGAATACCTGACACCAGTGAACAAGTATTGCAGGGTATATTTGTCAATGTAAAATTGTACTGATTGTGGTTCTTTCACCTGAGTGGAATATCTGATCGAAGTCTCCATTAATATCTGGCACCATCTGTCAAGGTAGAATTGTATTGTGTTTCGGAAAAGAATTGCAATGAAATAAGTTGTTTCAGTTTTAAATATATCCTATTTTAATTTGGTGAGTGAGATGTCCATTCTGTGGAGCTGCCTCAGTCTTTTATCTTTGGAATATGTTGAAAACAGGAAGAGTTTGGCTTTGTTTGGTGGTCAGTGGATGATGTGAAATTTCTCCATACCTCGGCTTTGTATTGAAAAGAAAGAGGTTTCAGCGACTTCCTGATATTTAAACAAACCAATTCCAAACCGTGCAGTATTCAGGGATTGTCAAACATTTTGTGAATTGTTCACATTTCCATTGATCTATAAATGAACTCCAATGGTTTTTTTTCTGGGTTGTTGTGGCTCTGTCTAAACTGTGTTGCTTCTGAAAGCGATTTGTGAATCTGATCACCTGAAGCCCTGAACTCCTCAAAAACATTCAGATACTTGATTTCTACAGAGTGATTGGGAAACATATTGTCCTGATCAGAATGAAGAACCTGACACTGAGCTGTGGTGAAATTAATTTCCAATTCCAATACCCAATTTGCAAGTTTATAATTTATTATTAATGTGTTATTGTGTTGAGTTGTATTCTTCCACTCTGCTCATTCTCATTCTCAGTTTGGATTGGTTGGTAAATTTTGGAACTATAGTTTTGCTTCCCTATTCCATATTTTTGATGTAAATGGTGATGGACAGTGATCCCAGCGCTGATCCTTGTGGAAAACCACTTCCCACCTTCCAGCAATCAGAGTAAATCCCTTTAACTCCCACTGCCTGTGTTGTGTCTTTGTAACCAGCTTCTAGTCATTCTGTTGCTGGTCCTCTAACTCCACTTGCTCTGAGTTTACTGAAGTCTGTTAACTTACTGAAGGTATCTAGAAACACCATGTGTCGGACATCGACCAGATCATTCCTGATAATTGTGAAAATTATTCAATGAAATCTGTCAAGATGATCTTAATTTTGGAACATGTGCTGAATGCTCTTTATCACAGCCTGTGTTACTTGATGTATTTTTTTACTCTTTTGAAGTTAGTTCATTTATTTTTTTATGTTGAGGTTGTGACTGGACAACTGCTCTTTGGATTTTTAAAAAATTAATTTCTGTTTAAACTCAAGAAAAAAACATAAACCTTCTATTGTTTTCCATTCCAGCGGGTAACTTCTGATGATCAGCTGCTTAAGAAGGCAGACATGACAATTTTCTTTATTAGCTGATGTGGAGAAGATAAGAGCAGGGAGGTGATGATGGAGATGTATGAAACACTCATTTGTCTTCAGCTCGAGGACTGTGAGGAGTTCTGGTGGCCTCACTAGACGGAGGATGTGATTGCTCTGGAAGGAACGCAAAGGAGATTCACCAGGATGTTGCCTGGGCAGCAGTGTTTCTGCAGTGAAGACAGGCTGGTTAGGGTGGGGTTGCTTTCCACAGAACAGTGAAGGCGGAGCGTGGACATCATTGAGCTATTCAAAATTATGAGGGACAAAGATAGGATAGTTGAGAAGAAACTTCTTCCCCTGAGCAGAAGGGTCAATGTCCAAGGTGTGTAGACTAAGGTCAGCAGCAGGAGGGTTAGAGGGTTTCTGAGGAAAATAAAATGTTCCTGTGTCATTTCAGAAATGCTGCTGGTCATCCTGCAAAGCAAGATCCCACAATCACAATGCAATGTGGGAGCAGCCAGATTTAAAACACAATTGTCGGTCTGAATTGGTGAAAAGCTAAAACACATCATCACAGATTCACCCTCAGTAACACAATCACTGTTTAACAATCCAGCCTCTTGGGAGGAGCAAGGGATTGATTAAGGAAAGAAAAATAGAGTATGAAAGTAATCTACCGTGGAACATAACAACTGACTTCAAAAAATATCTGTCGGTATATAAAGAGAAACAGATTGACAAACTAGGTCCTTTGCAGTCAGAAATGGGAGATCCCATAACGGGGAACAAAGTAATAGCTGAGGAATTAAATTGTACATTACTTCGATCTTCAGAAAGGAAGACATGAATAATGTGCCAAAAGTTCAGAGAGGAACAAGTTTTAGAGACAACCTGAAGGAAATTTGAATTGGTAGAGAAATGGTTTTGGGGAAAATGATGGGATTGAACAAAGAACAGAACAGCACAGGAACAGGCCCTTCGGCCCTCCAAGCCTGCGCCGTCATGTGCCCAACGAGACCATTCGTTTGTATCCCTCTATTCCAAGTCTGTTCATGTGGCAATCTAGCTAAGTCTTAAGTGATCGCAGTGTGTCCGCCTCAATCACCTTGCTTGGCAGCGCATTCCAGGCCCCCACCACCCTCTGTGTAAAATACGTCCCCCTGACCTCTGTGTTGAACCTTGCCCCCCTCACCTTGAACTCGTGACCCCTTCTGTTCGTCCCCGCCGACCTGGGGAAAAGCTTCCCACCGTTCACCCTATCTATGTCCTTCATAATTTTATACACCTCTATTAGGTCGACCCTCATCCTCCATCCTTCTAGGGAGAACAACCCCAGTTTACCCAATCTCTCCTCATAGCTAAGACCCTCCATACCAAGCAACATCCTGGTAAACCTTCTCTGTACCCTCTCCAAAGCCCCCACGTCCTTCTGGTAGGGTGGCGACCAGAACTGGACGCAGTATTCCAAATGTGGCCGAACCAACTTTCTATCCAGCTGCAACATCATGTGCCAACCTTTATATTCTATGCCCCGTCCAATAAAGCCAAGCATGCCATATGCCTTCTTGACCACCCTCTCCACCTGTGCTGCCACCTTTAAGGAACTGTGGACTTGTCCACCCAGGTCCCTCTGTGTGCCTATACTCCTGAAGGTTCTGCCATTTATTGTATTGCTCCCCCTTACATTAGATCTACCGAAATGCATCACTTCGCTTTTATCTGGATTAAATTCCATCTGCCATTTCTCCGCCCAATGTTCCAGCCTATCTATATCCTGCTGTATTCTCTGACAATGTTCATCACTATCTGCAACTCCAGCAATCTTTGTGTCGTTCGCAAACTTACTGATCACACCAGCTACATCTTCTTCCAAATCATTTAGATATATATCACAAACAGCAGAGGTCCCAGTACAGAGCCCTGCGGAACACCACTAGTCACAGACCTCCAACCAGAAAAAGACCCCTCCACTGCTACCCGCTGTCTTCTATGGCTCAGCCAGTTCTCCACCATCTAGCTCGCTCACCTTTTATCCCGTGAGATTTAACCTTTTGCACCAGCCTGCCATGAGGAACCTTGTCAAACACTTTACTAAAATCTATATAGACGACATCCACGGCCCTTCCCTCATCAATCATTTTTGTCACCTCCTCAAAACACTCAACCAAATCTGTGAGGCATGACCTCCCTCGTACAAAACCATGCTGTCTATCGCTAATGAGATTATTCCGTTCTAAATGCGCATATATCCAATCTCTAAGAATCTTCTCCAACAATTTCCCAACCACAGACGTCAAGCTGACCGGCCTATTATTACCCGGGTTATCCTTGCTACCCTTCTTAAATAACGGGACCATCCTCCAATCCTCTGGGACCTCACCTGTGTCCAGTGAAGGACAAAGATTTCTGTTCGAGGCCCAGCAATTTCATTTCATCTCTTGGCTCCCTGAGGAGTCTCGGATCGATGCCATCTGGCCCTGGGGATTTGTCTGTCTTAATGTTTCCTAAGAAACCTAACACTTCCTCCCTTGCAATTGAGATTTTTTCTAACGGGTCAACACATCTCTCGGAGACACTACCAGTCAACATGTCCCTCTCCTTTGTGAATACTGATGCAAAGTATTCGTTTAGGATCTCACCTACTTCCTTTGGTTCGAAGCATAATTCCCCTCCTTTGTCCCTAAGAGGTCCGATTATTTCCCTAACAACCCTCTTGTTCCTAACGTATGTATAAAATGTCCTGTCTGCCAAGGACATTTCGTGACCCCTTTTTGCCCTTCTAACTCCCTGTTTAAGTTTTTTTCTACTTTCTCTGTATTCTTCCAGTGCTCCATCTGTTTTTAGCTGCCTGGACCTCATGTATGCCTCTTTTTTTCTATTCCAGCCAAAATTTCACTGCTTATCCACGGCTCGCGAATCCTACCTTTCCTATCCTTCCTCTTTACAGGCACATGCCTGTCCTGCAGTCCTATCAACTACTCCTTAAAAGACTCCCACATGCCAGATGTGGATTTACCCTCGAACAGTCTCTCCCACTCAACAGCCACCAAACGCTGCCTAATCTGGCTGTAGTTAGCCTTCCCACAATTCAGCAGCTTACCCAGAGGGCAACACTCGTCTTTTTCCATTACTATCCGAAAGTTTACAGAATTGTGGTCACTATTTGCCACATGTTCCCCTACTGAAACATTGATGACCTGACCGGGCTCCAGGTCCAGTATAGCCCCCTCACTAGCTGGACTGTCAACGTATTGTTCCAAAGAACCTTCCTGTACGCATTTTATAAATGCTTCCCCGTCCAGGCCCCCAGCCCCAAGCGATTGTCAGTCTATACCAGGGAAATTAAATTCTCCCACTACAACAACCCTATTTTTTCTGCACCTGTCCAGAATCTCCCTACATATCCGTTCCTCAACTTCCCGTGGACTGTTGGGAGGCCTGTAGTACACCCCCAGCATAGTGACTGCGCCCTTCCTGTTTCTGAGCTCCACCCACAGTGACTCGTTACCTGACCCTTCCATATTGTCCACCCTCTGTACCGCTGAAATATGCTCCCTAACCAGCATTGCTACTCCCCCACCTCTCCTAGCCCCTCCTCTGTCTCGCCTAAAACACTTATACCCCGGAATATTCAGCTGCCAGTCCTGTCCTTCTTTTAACCAAGTCTCCTTCACTGCAACCACATCCAAGTTCCACGCAAGCATTAAGGCTCTAAGCTTGTCTGTCTTGCCCGTGACACTCCTTGCATTGAAGCAGATGCACTCCAGACCTCCAGGCCCACTGAGGTCATCCTCGCCCAGAATGCTCTTCCTCTTAGATAGCCTCGTCTTGGCCCCAACCTCGTCCCCAGCCTCTATGCTTATTGACCTATTGTTCTGGTCCCCACCCCCCCGCCACATTAGTTTAAACCCACCTGAACCACACTAGCAAAACTCCCAGCTAGGATATTCGTACCCCTCCAGTTTAGGTGTAACCCGTCCTTCCTGTACAGGTGCCATCCTCTCTTGAAGACTTCCCAGTGATCCACGAATTTGAAACCCTCCCTCCTGCACCAGTCCTTTAGCCACGCCTTCAGCTGTGCAGTCTCCCTGTTCCTAGCCTCACTAGCTTGTGGCACTGGGAGTAGTCCAGAGATCACTACCCTAGAGGCCCTGCTTTTTAGCCTACTACCCAACTCCCTGAATTGCTCTCTCAGGACCTCCCTGCTCTTTCTGCCTACGTCATTTGCACCAATGTGGACAATGACGTCTGTCTGGTTACCCGCCCCTTTTAGGATGCTTCCTTCCCGCTCAGAGACATCCAGGACCCCGGCACCAGGGAGGCAGACTACCATCCTGGAGTCTCGTTCGCGCCCACAGAACCGCCTGTCTGTGCCTCTAACTATCGCATCCCCACTACTATTGCACTCCTGGTTCCCCTCTTTCCCTTCTGAGCCACAGAGCCCGATTCTGTGCCAGTGACCCGGTCACCATGGCTTACCCCGGAGGGTCATCCCCCCCACAGTATCCAAAACGGATACTTATTCTGGAGGGGGACAGCCACAGGGGATCCCATCACTGATTGCTCTCTCCCCTCCTCTCTCCTGTCTAACCACCGGGGTACTCTCTGGTACGTGAATTTTACCCTTCCGAACTGTGACCCACGTATCTTCCTCCTGAAGGCCTGAAGGTGGGTAAATCTCCAGGTCCTGATAATCCTCATCCCAGGGTACTTAGGGAAGTCTTCCTAGGAATAGCAGATCCAATGGTGGTTATTTTCAAATTTTATTGGACTCTGGGCTGGTTCCTACAGATTGGAGGGTAGCTAATGCAAGCCCGGTATTCAGACAGGACTGGAGAGAGAAAACAGTGAACTATAGACCAGTGAGCCTAACGTCGGTGCTGGGGAAGTTGCAAGAGTCAAATTTCAAGGATTTGATAACTTGGCATTTGGAAGGCAGCGCCATAATCAGACAAAGGCAGCATGGATTTACGAAAGGGAAATCATGATTGGAATATCTTGGAATTGTTTGAGGGTGGAACTAGTAGAGTTGACCGAGGGGAACCAGTGGATGGGGTTTATTTAGTCTTCCAGAAGGGTTACTGAATGCACCATCTCCAAATTTGCAGATGGCACAAAGCTGGGTGGGAGGGTGAACTGTGAGGAGGGTGCAGAGAATATTCAGCGTGATTTGGACAGGCTGAGGGTGTGGTCATACGCATGGCAGATGCAGTTTAATGTGGATCACTGTGAGGATATCGACTCTGGTAGGAATATTAGGAAGACAAGTTATTATTGAATGGGTGTAAATTGAGGGAGGTGGATTCTCATCAAAACATTGGTCTCGTCGTGCATCATTCACTGCACGGAACCAGGCAGGTACAGCAGGCAGGAATGGAGCTAAATGGTCTGTAAGCTTTCATAGCGACATGATTCCTATTGAGGGATAGGGATGAGTTGCTGCAATTTATAAAGGATTGGTGAGGCCACACCTGGAGATTGTTGTACAGTTTTGGTGTCCTTATCTGAGGAAGGATGTCCTTGCTATAGAGGAAGTACAGCGACGGTTTACCAGGCTGATTCCTGGGATGGCAGGTCTGTCATATGAGGAGAGATTAGATTGGTTAGGATTATATTCAATGGAAATTTGTAGAGTGAGACGGGACCTCATAGAAACGTATTAAATTCTAACAGAATGAGGCAGGGTCGATTCAGAAAGAATGTTACCAATGGTGGGGGAGTCGAGAACTCGGGGTCATGGTTTTAGGATTAGGGACAAACCTTATGGAGCTGAGGTGGGGAGAAATTTATTCAGTCAGAGGGTGGTGAATGTGTGGGATTCACTACCACAGAATGTTGTTAAGGCAAATGCATTCAGAATAGTGAGAGGGGATCTCATAGAAACTTATAAAATTCAAACAGGATTCGAACGGGTCGATTCAGAAAGAAAGTTACCAATGGTGGGGGAGTCCACAACTCGCTGTCTTAGTTTGATGATAAGGGAAAACCTTTTTAGAACTGAGGGGAGGAGAAATTTCTTCAGTCAGAGGGTGGTGAATGTGATGAATTCACAGGCGTTCTGTGACTTCAAAAATAAATGAGATATAGCTCTCGGGGCTGAAGGGATAAAGGATTTGGGGTCAGAGTGAATCAAGATATTAAATTTGATGATCAGCCACAATAAAATTGAATGGTGGCGCAGGCTCCTACTCACGCTTCTAGTTTATATGTTTCCCTGACTGGGGGGCTCGCCTGGAATGAAACAGTGGAGGACCCCCTAAACACGTCCTCTCTCCCCCCGCCCACCCTCCCTCACCCCCCACCCCTCCCCCCGACAATTTATCTTCTCACCGCTCCCTTCCTCTCGGCCTTCTCTCTCTCTCTCTCTCTCTTACACCTTCCTCTTTTTCTCTCTCTCCCTCACTGATAACACAATCTAATGAGAACGTTCGGGTAGAGAGTTTGAACACCGACAATTACATCCTGACTGGAATGAATTGCCGCGGCTGCTGCAGTTTTATTTAACGATTGATCTCATAAAATTAAACACAGTAACTGGTTGGAATGAAGCGAATGGAAACGGCATCCTGACGGCCCTGAGATTAGGCCTTTAATTGAGGCCTAGTCCCAGAGGATGCAATAAACCTTGGGGACAAAGAACAGGATACCCGCCACCCCACTGAAACAGAACTGTCCTTTCCAGCCCCAAAACATCCCACACACGGATGGAAGGGGCAAGAGGGAAAAGAGAACCACTGTTCCCCACCCTCTGTCCCGTCCGCACACCCCTCATACACCCCACAACAATAAAACAAAATGCAAGGGGACTTTATTTTTCATTAATTACAGAATGCAACATTGAAGCAAATGGTTGGAGAGAGAGAGGGAAAGTTGTGATGACAGAGGCCGAGATATTGAACCCCCTTCCCGACCCACTCCCTCAAAAAATAATAAATCCTCCAAATCACGCCACCCTGTCTAAAAACACAAACAGGACACAGGGATTGGGAACAAGCCTTTCCCAAGGCCGGGGGTTTGATTTTTATCCCCTCCACCCTCCCATGTGCTTTATCATCACTGAGCTAATTTCCCTTTTAAGTTGTGTGGTTACCATTTGCAGTTCTGTCTATGCTGCAGGTCATTGATGCACAGCAGGATCCCATGGTGTGGTGAACCATTGTTGGTTCCCACCAGGTAGTGCTGAGCCAGGGTCTGGCCAGTACTATGAGTCTGTATATATGTGACTGTTGGGGTTCGGTTTGGGCTGTTCTACATGTTACTGTTGGGGTTAGGGTTGGGCTGTTCTACCTGTAATATAGTTCTTATGCTACATCCCAGTCGGGCTCCGCCTCCTGGGAGAGGTATAAAGGTCACTGCTCTGTCTGGGACCCTTTAGTCTGGGATCGTGTATTATATATGGTAGCTCTATTGTTGTAGTCAATAAAAGCCTTTATTTCCCCGAGTACCTGAAGCCTCATGAGTTATATCGCGCATCCCATGGGCAGCAATGTTTCCACACCGCCCAGCCCAGGAGGCAAGTGGCTAAAACCTCAACTGGGAAGAAGCTGTTCATTTCCTCAGGATACATTTCAAAACAGACTGTCTCAGGATTGGAGTGTTTGAACATCACGCTTTCTGGAAAGATGTGACAGGGACATCAGCAGTTACTACACACAGGAAACCCTCTGCCCCCAAATCCTGTGACATTTTCCCTCCATCCCAACTCCACAACGTTCAGCGATCTCTCCCCCTGTTTAACCTGATCCTCCCGTTTTTCTCTCACTCCGTAACATCAGCCCTTCCTCAGCCTGTCCCCCAACTCTCTCACTTCCTCCCTCACAAGCCACAGAATGGAGATACAGAGACACAGATAGAGAGACAGTGACATGAGACAGAGGTTGATGCCCTTTTAACAAGCCACGCCGAATTCCCCAAAGAGGAATACCTTGCTTTGTGATGTGTGAAAAGTGTGTGGGAAGGTGTGAACTGTTCTTCATTAACATTCAGTGGTTAACTAACAGAAATATCTGATACTCAATCTAAGTGAACAATTAACAATGTATTTATTTAACTAACAGGGAACTTTAGTTAAAGAAGTGGCATTGTGATTAAAGTAAGATTCTACTGGAATCCTATTCAAATAAATACAAGGACATTCATTTACAGAAATAAAACATAATTTAGTCGCTCGCAAAAATGTATACAACTAGATTTTGTGGCTTTGGAAAAGTTTTGGCGTTCGTCTCTCCATTCCGCTGCCTGCAAGTTAATTCATATTCAGATCGATAGATGGAGAGGTCTATTCAGTGATAATCAAAGCTGGAGAGAGCTGCTCTTTCCCTCTCTGGGCTTTGAGAGGTGGCAGCCCATCAGTTGAACTGCAGGCAGGCAGTTGATCTCCTGTTTTTATAACTGTGATGACCTCTGAATTTTCCTGCACCAGGATTGATCTGATCTTGTCCACAACAATAAATTAACATTTGATAGCTTTCTGATAGCTGAGTGTCTTCTTTGAACTGATAGGCTGAACTCAAAATTCAAAAGCCTGCAAAGCCTGTTACCATGGCGACGCTGATGCTTGGTCTTTGCTACAAATCTTGCAGTCTGTGTACCCTGTCTGCACTTTCATTTGAAGCCTCCAAGCATTGACACAAGTCCAACGTGAAAGGGACACAAAACCAGCTTTTAAAGGGACCACACTTCACAAACTCAGCTTCCCAACACCAGACATAGAGCGAGAGCTCCGACAATCACCACCACAGCAAACTGTATTCAAATAGAACCCTGTGCATTTCATTTCACCCTCACATTTATCTCTCTGCCTCAGACACATTTTTTATTCCACAATTACACCCGCTTCTAGTTAAAGAACTTTCATTCCAGGCCATCAATAATTATTTACAGTGATGAGATTAATTGTTAATCTGACCTCACTGCTGTTAATTTAGAGATTTCTGATGCAACTTGTGCACAGGAAGATCCAAAGCACAGAGGCAGTTTCAAAATTCAGTTCAGAGTTTATGATAATTGTTTTCTGTGTGTGTGTTTCTTGTTTTAATGCACAAACTGAGGCTGGAATATTTGTCGCACAGTAAGATCCCACAGGCAGCGATGTGATATTGGCTGAATGTCCCCTCACTCCTCTGCAGAAAGTGATCATAAACTCCCTCAGTCCCATTGTTCAAGTTGAAGTTTTTTTATATTCAAGGCATTAGAGCCTTCTTTGCAGTCAGTGAGCTATTTTCAAAGAGGATGATCATTGTTACAAGGCAGGCAAAGGGCCCAGGACAGTGTGTGCACAGCAAGATCCCACAGCAGCTGCACTGTGAAGCGAATCAAATGAGACACAACCCTACCCCTGCCTCCATCCTCACACCTGCTGTGAGCCCCTTCCCCCAAAGCACCCAACAAAAATCCCCACACAACTTCCACTCTGTGTGCGTGCATTGTCCCAAGTCTGGAGAATTCCCTTCACTTCCCTGGAATGATAAAACTCTCTCTTAACACTGAGACAACCTTTGAAACAAGTTCCGCAGCAAGATCGCACAAGGTGCAGTTCGCAGTGTGGAGTGGGTTTTACACCGTTTAATGGAATGTAACCCTGCAAAGTGTGAGCTGATACAGTTTGGAAGGAGTAATTTGACAAGGAAGTACTCAATGATGTTCGGACGATAGGAAGATCTATGGTAGAATGTGACCTTGGCGTATTTGACCACAGATCTTTGAAAGCAGAAGGGCATGTTAGTAGGGAGGTGAAAATGGCATATGGGACACTTGCCTTTATCAATCGAGGCATCGATGACAAAAGCAGGGAAGTAATGTTGGAATTGTCTCGATCTTTGCTGAGGCCCCAGCTGGAGTACTGTGTGCAGTTCTGATCGCCACATTATAGGAAGGATGTGTTTGCGCTGGATGGGGGTACAGAGGAGATTCACCAAGATGCTGCCTTGGATGGAAGATCAACGTTATGAAAAGAGGTTGCGTGGGCTTGGGTTATTCACGTTTTAACAGAGAAGACTGAGGGGCGACCTGATCGTGGTAGACAAAATTATGAGAGCAATGGACAGAGTGGATAAGGAGCAACTGTTCCCCATATCTGAAGGGTCAGTCACGAGGGGACATAAGTTCACGGTGGGGGTAAGGAGGTTTGGGGGGGGGGGGGTCGGTGTGAGGAAATATGTTTTTCCCCAGAGGGTGTTGACGGTCTGGAAAGCGCTGCCTGGGAGGGTGGTGGAGGTGGGTTGCCTCACATCCTTTAAAAGGTATCTGGATGAGCACTTGGCACAACATAACATTCAGGTCTCTGGGCCAAGTGCTGACAGATGGGGTTAGGTGGGATTTCAGGTATTTCTAATGTGACTGTGCAGACTCGATGGGCCGAAGGGCCTCTTCTGCTCTGTATGATTCTATGAGTCCAAAGATGTGCGGGTTAGGTTGATTGGCCAGGTTAAAAATTGCCCCTTAAAGTCCTGGGATGCACAGGTTGGAGGGATTAGCGGGTAAATGTGTGGGGGTGGGGCCTGGGTGGGATTGTGGTCGGTGCAGACTCGATGGGCCGAATGGCCTCCTTCTGCACTGTAGGGTTTCTATGATTATTCTGTAACCTCTCATTCTTGGTTCTCCTCATTCTCTCTCACTCTTTCCTTCCCTCCATTTCTTCCAATCAGACAGAAACATTGAAATGGAGAGAGAGAGTTCCACAGAGAGAATCTTCTAAACCTGAATTTAAATGCCAGCCCTGCTCCATCCTGCCCACCCCCTGTCCCCTCTCAGTCTCCAGAAGCCGCTCAACTCCCTCTTTCAGTTTGGGAAGCTGCTGCTGATTCCTTCAGGACACTTTTTAAATCATCCCAAACTATCTGACAGGGTTTGAGTGGAGCTGCAGCTGGTGACCACACACTGGAGACTCTCACATCCTGTCTCTCTTTCTCAAATGCTGTCCCTCCAACACCACCTCTGCTTTGACCTTCCACTCCCCTCGGGCTTCCCTCTGTCTCTGCTCCACTCCCTCCTTCTCTTTTCTCCTCCTGCCACTATCTCTCTCTCTCATTGTAAAGATGGATGTTCTTATCTAGGGCCAGATCTTTGCAACCACACCCACCACCTCTTACTCCATCCCTCCTTCTAACTTCCTATTTCTGTCCATATCTCTGCTTCTTTCCCTCTCTTTCATGTGCACTGTGTTGAAAGGAGCGATGCAATATTTCTGAGCCACACTGCCAATAACCACAAATCATATTGCTGTGAGGGGGTGGGAAGAACCACTTTATCTGGGGGTCTCCAGTTAGGAGTCAGTGCCCAGCTTCCTGTCTCTGGAGAATAGCCTCAGTCAGAGCCCTGAGATTCCTTATTTACACAAATCAATCAATAGATCGATTCATTTATTCATAAATAACTACTGGGAGGCTCATTTTACAAAGTCTACCAAAGGAATGGACACAGCTTGTCCCCAGTTTAAAGAGGGGAGTTTATCTCTTTCTGTCACTGAGGGGATATGTATCCAAACTCAGAATTCACATGGAGCTGGGTGGAGGATTACACCAAGCGCGAGGCTGGGGGAATGACATGTCTCCCACCACCCACACTTTGTCCTCTCTGGGTATGGTCACAGTGCTGCCCATGGGATCATGCTGTGCTTAAAATCCCCACAAAGAAAGCAGGAAAGGGAGAGGGAGAGATTCTGGAGGGAGGTGAACAGGAATGGGGAGAAAGCGAGATGGAGAGAGCAATACTGGGGTGAGATAGAGAGATATGGGGAGAAACAGGAGGAGAGAGGGAACAATTGGAGAGCGATAGGGAGATATGGGGTAAAGTTATAATGAGAATGAAGAATGGGAACGCACTGGATAAGAGAGAAATCCAGATAGAGGTGAATAAAGCTGGTCGGAGAGAAGAAGAGTTTAGGAAGAGATAGATAGGGAAGCAAAGGAGAAGGCAAAGAGAGAGGGAGAGAAGAAAGGAAAAAAGGGACGGACAGAGGATATAATCTGTAAATTAGAAGCAGAAAAGCTGCGGGGGAGAGTCAGAATGGGGAGGAAATTTGGAGGGGGGAAGTTAAATAGAAAAATCCTGAATTGACTTCCAACTCCACCAGCTGTCCAGTCCAGAGAGGTGTTCAATCCGGGGTGGGCTCTGATAATTGGGTGCAGGAAGGGATTGCAGATTCTATCTCTGTCCACTTTGGGTCTCATTGGAAAACCCGTCCAGTCTGAATTAATCCTGGAAAACACATCAGATGAGAAATGCAATCTGTGTGAAATATTTGAATGATGAGAATTTGCAGATTTGCTCCATCAAAGTGAGAGATGTGTAATTCACTGCTTCCTGTCCCCCAGTCCCTACTTAACCAGCGGTGTTACATTGGCTACTTTCCAATCTGCAATGTTAATCTCTAACACAACTCCTCCAACAACACCGCCACCCCGGGAACCCCATTGGATTGATGCTGAAATCCTCTCCTTACTGTGGCTTCACACATGGGGAATGTTCACTCACTCATTTCCCGCCTCTTGTCCCTTTTTCACTGACAGCTAATTTAGTGGGAATTGTGATCCTGAGTCGGGGAAAGTGTGGCCTCTCCACCTGCACCACTCGCTACCTGGTGGCCATGGCAGCGGCGGATCTGCTCTTCATCATCTTTACCCCCATTCTCGACGTGATAAATGATTATTATTTCCCGCTGAATTTCCAGTCCCTCACCTCTGTGTGTCGTGTTCACACTGTCCTGCAGTCTGCAGCCACAGACTGGTCAGTCTGGTTCACCATCACTTTCTCCTTTGATCGATTTGTGGCCATTCGCTGCCAGAAACTGAAAACTAAATATTGCACCGGGAAAACTGCGGCTGTGGTTCTGGCAACAACCGGCCTCCTGCTCTCTGTGAGAAACATCCCCCTGTACTTTACACAGGAACCTCGGAGGATAATGGACAATGTCCAGTGGGGCTGTGTGACAAAGACAAGCTATTACACTGATCCCGGCTGGGTTGGATTTTCCTGGTTTAATCGGGTTTTAACCCCATTGCTCCCAATCGGTTTAATCCTGGTGATTAACGCTCTGACAGTCAGACACATTTTGGTGACCAGTCGAGTCCGGAAGGGACTGAGGGCTCAGAGTCAGGGAGAGAATCGCAGAGACCCCGAGATGGAGAGCAGAAGGAAGTCAATGATTTTACTCTTCAGCATTTCCGGAGCTTTCATTCTCCTCTGGGCCGTGTATGTTATATTTTTTATCTATTCGAAAGTGAAAGGATTAATTTCCGTCACTCTTCCTGAATACACATTTCAAAATGTCGGATTGATGCTGCAGGATGTAAATTGCTGCACAAACACATTTATTTACGCGGTGACTCAATCCAGGTTCAGGGAGCATATCAGGATCGCGTTGAAATATCCCCTCACATCAATTATTCAATTTATGAAGAAACAAAACTGACTGACAGCCAATCACAGAGCGGGATCACTAAATCACCGTATCAGCCAATCACAGAGCGGGATCACTAAATCACCACCTCAGCCAATCACAGAGCGGGATCACTAAATCACCACCTCAGCCAATCACAGAGCGGGATCACTAAATCACCACCTCAGCCAATCACAGAGCGGGATTACTAAATCACCACCTCAGCCAATCACAGAGCGGGATGACGAAATCACCGCCTCAGCCAATCGGAGACTGGATTGCTAAATGATCGCCTCAGCCAATCAGAGGCCAGCTCGACTACTGCCCGAATCAGCCAATCAGAATTGCCGCTCACTTCCTGACAGCCATGTCCACCAATGACTGGTCTCTGCACTTTGACTGACAGCGGATGAGCCAATCAGAGGCTGAGCTTTCTGAATGACAGCCGTGTCAGCCAATCAGAACACCAGCAGCTAACGGCCCCGCCCCCAGAGCAAATCCGGGAGTGACAGACACCTCAAACAATCAGGAAGCTGGTGTCAGTGTGTGAGGGTCAGTGTCCATGTGTGTGTCACTGTGTGTGTGTCAGTGTGTGTCACTGTGTGTGTGTCAGTGTGTGTCACTGTGTGTGTGTGTGTGGGTCAGTGTGTATCACTGTGTGTGTGTCAGTGTGTGTCACTGTGTGTGTGTGTCAGTGTGTGTCACTGTGTGTGTGTGTGTGGGTCAGTGTGTATCACTGTGTGTGTGTCAGTGTGTGTCACTGTGTGTGTGTGTCAGTGTGTGTCACTGTGTGTGTGTCAGTGTGTGTCACTGTGTGTGTGTGTGTCAGTGTGTATCACTGTGTGTGTGTCAGTGTGTGTCACGGTGTGTGTGTGTGTCAGTGTGTCTCACTGTGTGTGTGCGTGTCAGTGTGTGTCACTGTGTGTGTGTCAGTGTGTCTCACTGTGTGTGTGCATGTCAGTGTGTGTCACTGTGTGTGTGTCAGTGTGTCTCACTGCGTGTGTGCATGTCAGTGTGTGTCATTGTGTGTGTGTGTGTGCGTCAGTGTGTATCAGAGTGTGTGTGTGTGTGTGTCAGTGTGTATCACTGTGTGTTTTTGTCAGTGTGTGTCACTGTGTGTGTGTGTGTATAAGTGTGTGAGGGTCAGTGCCGATGTTCTTGTCAGTGTGTGTCACTGTGTGTGTGAGTGTGTGTGTCAGTGTGCATCACTGTGTGTGTGTGTGGGTCAGTGTGTATCAGTGTGTGTGTGTGTCAGTGTGTACCACTGTCTGTGTGTCACTGTGTGTGTGTCACTGTGTGTGTGTCAATGTGTAACACTGGGTGTGTGTGTGTCAGTATGTATCACTGTGTGTGTGTGTCAGCGTGCATCACTGTGTGTGTGTGTATGGGTCAGTGTGTATCACTGTGTGTGTGTGTGTCAGTGTGATTCACTGTCTGTGTGTCACTGTGTGTGTGTGTGTCAATGTGTATCACTGGGTGTGTGTGTGTCAGTGTGTATCACTGTGTGTGTGTGCCAGTTCGTGTCATTGTGTGTGTGTCAGTGTGTATCACTGTGTGTGTGTGTGTCAGTGATTATCAATGTGTGTGTGTGTGGGTCAGTGTTTATCACTGTGTGTGTGTGGGTCAGTGTGTGTCACTGTGTGTGTGTCAGTATGTATCACTGTGTGTGTGTGTCAGTGTGTATCACTGTGTGTGTGTCACTGTGTGTGTCAATGTGTAACACTGGGTGTGTTTGTGCCAGTGTGTATCACTGTGTGTGTGTGTGTCAGTGTGTATCACTGTGTGTGTGTGTGTCAGTGTGTATCACTGTGTGTGTGTGTGTGTGTCAGTGTGTATCACTGTGCGTGTGTGTCAGTGTGTATCACTGTGTGTGTGTATCAGTGTGTATCACTGTGTGTCGTTGTCAGTGCGTGTCATTGTGTGTGTGTCAGTGGGTATCACTGCGTGTGTGAGCGACAGTGTCACTGTGTGTGAGTGTGTGTGTCAGTGTGCATCACTGTGTGTGTGTCACTGTGTGTGTGTGAGAGTCAGTGTGTGTCACTGTGTGTGTGTCAATGTGTCTCACTGTATGTGTGCGTGTCAGTGTGTGTCACTGTGTGTGTGTCAGTGTGTCTCACTGTGTGTGTGCATGTCAGTGTGTGTCACTGTGTGTGTGTGTGTGTGCGTCAGTGTGTATCACAGTGTGTGTGTGTGTGTGTGTCAGTGTGTATCGCTGTGTGTTTTTGTCAGTGTGTGTCACTGTGTGTGTGTGTGTGTATCAGTGTGAGTGAGGGTCAGTGCCGATTTACGTGTCAGTGTGTGTCACTGTGTGTGTGAGTGTGTGTGTCAGTGTGCATCACTGTGTGTGTGTGTGGGTCAGTGTGTATCAGTGAGTGTGTTTGTCAGTGTGTATCACTGTCTGTGTGTCACTGTGTGTGTGTCACTGTGTGTGTGTCAATGTGTAACACTGGGTGTGTGTGTGTCAGTGTGTATCACTGTGTGTGTGTGTGTGTCAGCGTGTATCACTGTGTGTATGTGCGTCAGTGTGTATCACTGTCTGTGTGTCACTGTGTGTGTGTGTGTGTGTGTCAATGTGTAACACTGGGTGTGTTTGTGTCAGTGTGTATCACTGTGTGTGTGTGTCAGTGTGTATCACTGTGTGTGTGTCAGTGTGTATCACTGTGTGTGTGTGTCAGTGTGTATCACTGTGTGTGTGTGTCAGTGCGTGTCATTGTGTGTGTGTCAGTGTGTATCACTGCGTGTGTGAGCGACAGTGTCATTGTGTGTGAGTGGGTGTGTCAGTGTGCATCACTGTGTGTGTGTGTCAGTGTGTATCACTGTGTGTGTGTGTGAGAGTCAGTGTGTGTCACTGTGTGTGTGTCAGTGTGTATCACTGTGTGTGATTGTCAGTGTGTATCACTGTGTGTGTGTGTGGGTCAGTGTGTGTCAATGTGTGTGTGTGGGTCAGTGTGTATCACTGTGTGTGTGTGTCAGTGTGTGTCACTGCGTGTGTGTGTCAGTGTGTCTCACTGTATGTGTGCGTGTCAGTGTGTGTCACTGTGTGTGTGTCAGTGTGTATCACTGTGTGTGTGTGTCAATGTGTCTCACTGTGTGTGTGCGCGTCAATGTGTGTCACTGTGTGTGTGTCAGTGTGTCTCACTGTGCGTGTGCGTGTCAGTGTGTGTCACTGTGTGTGTCAGTGTGTATCACTGTGTGTGTGTGTCAGTGTGTATCACTGTGTGTGTGTGTGAGAGTCAGTGTGTGTCAGTGTGTGTGTGTCAGTGTGTATCACTGTGTGTTTTTGTCAGTGTGTATCACTGTGTGTGTGTGTGGGTCAGTGTGTGTCAATGTGTGTGTGTGGGTCAGTGTGTATCACTGTGTGTGTGTGTCAGTGTGTGTCACTGCGTGTGTGTGTCAGTGTGTCTCACTGTATGTGTGCGTGTCAGTGTGTGTCACTGTGTGTGTGTCAGTGTGTATCACTGTGTGTGTGTGTCAATGTGTCTCACTGTGTGTGTGCGCGTCAATGTGTGTCACCGTGTGTGTGTCAGTGTGTCTCACTGTGCGTGTGCGTGTCAGTGTGTGTCACTGTGTGTGTCAGTGTGTATCACTGTGTGTGTGTGTCAGTGTGTATCACTGTGTGTGTGTGTGTGTGTGTGTGTCAGTGTGTATCACTGTGTGTTTTTGTCAGTGTGTATCACTGTGTGTGTGTGTGTGCGTCAGTGTGTATCACTGTGTGTTTTTGTCAGTGTGTATCACTGTGTGTGTGTATCAGTGTGTGTGAGGCTCAGTGCCGATGTGTGTGTCAGTGTGTGTCACTGTGTGTGTGAGTGTGTGTGTCAGTGTGCATCACTGTGTGTGTGTGTATGGGTCAGTGTGCATCACTGTGTGTGTGTGTATGGGTCAGTGTGTATCACTGTGTGTGTGTGTCAGTGTGATTCACTGTCAGTGTGTCACTGTGTGTGTGTGTGTGTCAATGTGTATCACTGGGTGTGTGCGTGTCAGTGTGTATCACTGTGTGTGTGTGCCAGTTCGTGTCATTGTGTGTGTGTCAGTGTGTATCACTGTGTGTGTGTGTCAGTGATTATCAATGTGTGTGTGTGTGGGTCAGTGTTTATCACTGTGTGTGTGTGGGTCAGTGTGTGTCACTGTGTGTGTGTCAGTATGTATCACTGTGTGTGTGTGTCAGTGTGTATCACTGTGTGTGTGTCACTGTGCGTGTCAGTGTGCATCACTGTGTGTGTGTGTGTGGGTCAGTGTGTGTCACTGTGTGTGTCAGTATGTGTCACTGTGTGTGTGTGTCAGTGTGTATCACTGTGTGTGTGTGTCAGTGTGTATCACTGTGTGTGTGTCACCTTGCGTGTCAGTGTGTGTCACTGTGTGTGTGTCAGTGTGTATCACTGTGTGTGTGTGTCAGTGTGTATCACTGTGTGTGTGTCACTGTGTGTGTGTGTGTCAGTGTGTATCACAGTGTGTGTGTGTGTCAGTGTGTGTCACTGTGTGTGTGAGTGTGTGTGTCAGCGTGCATCACTGTGTGTGTGTGTATGGGTCAGTGTGTATCACTGTGTGTGTGTGTCAGTGTGATTCACTGTCTGTGTGTCACTGTGTGTGTGTGTGTGTGTCAGTGTGTATCACTGGGTGTGTGTGTGTCAGTGTGTATCACTGGGTGTGTGTGTCAGTGTGTGTCACTGCGTGTGTGTGTCAGTGTGTCTCACTGTATGTGTGCGTGTCAGTGTGTGTCACTGTGTGTGTGTCAGTGTGTATCACTGTGTGTGTGTGTCAATGTGTCTCACTGTGTGTGTGCGCGTCAATGTGTGTCACTGTGTGTGTGTCAGTGTGTCTCACTGTGCGTGTGCGTGTCAGTGTGTGTCACTGTGTGTGTCAGTGTGTATCACTGTGTGTGTGTGTCAGTGTGTATCACTGTGTGTGTGTGTGAGAGTCAGTGTGTGTCACTGTGTGTGTGTCAGTGTGTATCACTGTGTGTGATTGTCAGTGTGTATCACTGTGTGTGTGTGTGGGTCAGTGTGTGTCAATGTGTGTGTGTGGGTCAGTGTGTATCACTGTGTGTGTGTGTCAGTGTGTGTCACTGCGTGTGTGTGTCAGTGTGTCTCACTGTATGTGTGCGTGTCAGTGTGTGTCACTGTGTGTATGTGTCAGTGTGTCTCACTGTATGTGTGCGTGTCAGTGTGTGTCACTGTGTGTGTGTCAGTGTGTATCACTGTGTGTGTGTGTCAATGTGTCTCACTGTGTGTGTGCGCGTCAATGTGTGTCACCGTGTGTGTGTCAGTGTGTCTCACTGTGCGTGTGCGTGTCAGTGTGTGTCACTGTGTGTGTCAGTGTGTATCACTGTGTGTGTGTGTCAGTGTGTATCACTGTGTGTGTGTGTGAGAGTCAGTGTGTGTCACTGTGTGTGTGTCAGTGTGTATCACTGTGTGTGATTGTCAGTGTGTATCACTGTGTGTGTCAGTGTGTATCACTGTGTGTGTGTGTCAGTGTGTATCACTGTGTGTGTGTGTGAGAGTCAGTGTGTGTCACTGTGTGTGTGTCAGTGTGTATCACTGTGTGTGATTGTCAGTGTGTATCACTGTGTGTGTGTGTGGGTCAGTGTGTGTCAATGTGTGTGTGTGGGTCAGTGTGTATCACTGTGTGTGTGTGTCAGTGTGTGTCACTGCGTGTGTGTGTCAGTGTGTCTCACTGTATGTGTGCGTGTCAGTGTGTGTCACTGTGTGTGTGTCAGTGTGTATCACTGTGTGTGTGTGTCAATCTGTCTCACTGTGTGTGTGCGCGTCAATGTGTGTCACCGTGTGTGTGTCAGTGTGTCTCACTGTGCGTGTGCGTGTCAGTGTGTGTCACTGTGTGTGTCAGTGTGTATCACTGTGTGTGTGTGTCAGTGTGTATCACTGTGTGTGTGTGTGTGTGTGTGTGTCAGTGTGTATCACTGTGTGTTTTTGTCAGTGTGTATCACTGTGTGTGTGTGTGTGCGTCAGTGTGTATCACTGTGTGTTTTTGTCAGTGTGTATCACTGTGTGTGTGTATCAGTGTGTGTGAGGCTCAGTGCCGATGTGTGTGTCAGTGTGTGTCACTGTGTGTGTGAGTGTGTGTGTCAGTGTGCATCACTGTGTGTGTGTGTATGGGTCAGTGTGCATCACTGTGTGTGTGTGTATGGGTCAGTGTGTATCACTGTGTGTGTGTGTCAGTGTGATTCACTGTCAGTGTGTCACTGTGTGTGTGTGTGTGTCAATGTGTATCACTGGGTGTGTGCGTGTCAGTGTGTATCACTGTGTGTGTGTGCCAGTTCGTGTCATTGTGTGTGTGTCAGTGTGTATCACTGTGTGTGTGTGTCAGTGATTATCAATGTGTGTGTGTGTGGGTCAGTGTTTATCACTGTGTGTGTGTGGGTCAGTGTGTGTCACTGTGTGTGTGTCAGTATGTATCACTGTGTGTGTGTGTCAGTGTGTATCACTGTGTGTGTGTCACTGTGCGTGTCAGTGTGCATCACTGTGTGTGTGTGTGTGGGTCAGTGTGTGTCACTGTGTGTGTCAGTATGTGTCACTGTGTGTGTGTGTCAGTGTGTATCACTGTGTGTGTGTGTCAGTGTGTATCACTGTGTGTGTGTCACCTTGCGTGTCAGTGTGTGTCACTGTGTGTGTGTCAGTGTGTATCACTGTGTGTGTGTGTCAGTGTGTATCACTGTGTGTGTGTCACTGTGTGTGTGTGTGTCAGTGTGTATCACAGTGTGTGTGTGTGTCAGTGTGTGTCACTGTGTGTGTGAGTGTGTGTGTCAGCGTGCATCACTGTGTGTGTGTGTATGGGTCAGTGTGTATCACTGTGTGTGTGTGTCAGTGTGATTCACTGTCTGTGTGTCACTGTGTGTGTGTGTGTGTGTGTCAGTGTGTATCACTGGGTGTGTGTGTGTCAGTGTGTATCACTGGGTGTGTGTGTGTCAGTGTGTATCACTGTGTGTGTGTGCCAGTTCGTGTCATTGAGTGTGTGTCAGTGTGTATCACTGTGTGTGTGTGTGTCAGTGATTATCAATGTGTGTGTGTGTGTGGGTCAGTGTTTATCACTGTGTGTGTGTGGGTCAGTGTGTGTCACTGTGTGTGTGTCAGTATGTATCACTGTGTGTGTGTGTCAGTGTGTATCACTGTGTGTGTGTCACTGTGTGTGTCAATGTGTAACACTGTGTGTGTTTGTGTCAGTGTGTATCACTGTGTGTGTGTGTGTCAGTGTGTATCACTGTGTGTGTGTCAGTGTGTATCACTGTGTGTGTGTGTGTGTCAGTGTGTATCACTGTGTGTGTGTGTCAGTCTGTATCACTGTGTGTGGTTGTCAGTGCGTGTCATTGTGTGTGTGTCAGTGGGTATCAGTGCGTGTGTGAACGACAGTGTCACTGTGTGTGAGTGTGTGTGTCAGTGTGCATCACTGTGTGTGTGTCACTGTGTGTGTGTCAATGTGTATCACTGTGTGTGTGTATGTCAGTGTGTATCACTGTGTGTGTGTCAGTGTGTCTCACTGTATGTGTGGGTCAGTGTGTATCACTGTGTGTGCGTGTCAGTGTGTGTCACTGTGTGTGTGTCAGTGTGTCTCACTGTGTGTGTGCATGTCAGTGTGTGTCACTGTGTGTGTGTGTGTGTGCGTCAGTGTGTATCACAGTGTGTGTGTGTGTCAGTGTGTATCACTGTGTGTTTTTGTCAGTGTGTGTCACTGTGTGCGTGTGTGTGTGTGTATCAGTGTGAGTGAGGGTCAGTGCCGATTTACGTGTCAGTGTGTGTCACTGTGTGTGTGAGTGTGTGTGTCAGTGTGCATCACTGTGTGTGTGTGTGGGTCAGTGTGTATCAGTGTGTGTGTGTGTCAGTGTGTATCACTGTCTGTGTGTCACTGTGTGTGTGTCACTGTGTGTGTGTCAATGTGTAACACTGGGTGTGTGTGTGTCAGTGTGTATCACTGTGTGTGTGTCAGCGTGTACCACTGTGTGTATGTGCGTCAGTGTGTATCACTGTCTGTGCGTCACTGTGTGTGTGTGTGTCAATGTGTAACACTGGGTGTGTTTGTGTCAGTGTGTATCACTGTGTGTGTGCGTGTCAGTGTGTGTCACTGTGTGTGTGTCAGTGTGTCTCACTGTGTGTGTGCATGTCAGTGTGTGTCACTGTGTGTGTGTC
Organism: Mustelus asterias; assembly: GCF_964213995.1. Classification (NCBI taxonomy): domain Eukaryota; kingdom Metazoa; phylum Chordata; class Chondrichthyes; order Carcharhiniformes; family Triakidae; genus Mustelus; species Mustelus asterias. The sequence goes on from NW_027592021.1 coordinate 42,735, forward strand.
AGTGTGTCTCACTGCGTGTGTGCATGTCAGTGTGTGTCACTGTGTGTGTGTGTGTGCGTCAGTGTGTATCACAGTGTGTGTGTGTGTGTGTGTGTCAGTGTCTTTGGCTGTGTGTTTTTGTCAGTGTGTGTCACTGTGTGTGTGTGTGTGTATCAGTGTGAGTGAGGGTCAGTGCCGATTTACGTGTCAGTGAGTGTCACTGTGTGTGTGAGTGTGTGTGTCAGTGTGCATCACTGTGTGTGTGTGTGTGGGTCAGTGTGTATCAGTGAGTGTGTTTGTCAGTGTGTATCACTGTCTGTGTGTCACTGTGTGTGTGTCACTGTGTGTGTGTCAATGTGTAACACTGGGTGTGTGTGTGTCAGTGTGTATCACTGTGTGTGTGTCAGCGTGTATCACTGTGTGTATGTGCGTCAGTGTGTATCACTGTCTGTGTGTCACTGTGTGTGTGTGTGTGTGTGTGTGTCAATGTGTAACACTGGGTGTGTTTGTGTCAGTGTGTATCACTGTATGTGTGTGTCAGTGTGTATCACTGTGTGTGTGTCAGTGTGTATCACTGTGTGTGTGTGTCAGTGTGTTTCACTGTGTGTGTGTGTCAGTGCGTGTCATTGTGTGTGTGTCAGTGTGTATCACTGCGTGTGTGAGCGACAGTGTCATTGTGTGTGAGTGTGTGTGTCAGTGTGCATCACTGTGTGTGTGTGTCAGTGTGTATCACTGTGTGTGTGTGTGAGAGTCAGTGTGTGTCACTGTGTGTGTGTCAGTGTGTATCACTGTGTGTGATTGTCAGTGTGTATCACTGTGTGTGTGTGTGGGTCAGTGTGTGTCAATGTGTGTGTGAGGGTCAGTGTGTATCACTGTGTGTGTGTGTCAGTGTGTGTCACTGCGTGTGTGTGTCAGTGTGTCTCACTGTATGTGTGCGTGTCAGTGTGTGTCACTGTGTGTGTGTCAGTGTGTATCACTGTGTGTGTGTGTCAATGTGTCTCACTGTGTGTGTGCGCGTCAATGTGTGTAACTGTGTGTGTGTCAGTGTGTCTCACTGTGTGTGTGCGTGTCAGTGTGTGTCACTGTGTGTGTCAGTGTGTATCACTGTGTGTGTGTGTGTCAGTATGTATCACTGTGTGTGTGTGTGTGTGTCAGTGTGTATCACTGTGTGTTTTTGTCAGTGTGTATCACTGTGTGTGTGTGTGCGTCAGTGTGTATCACTGTGTGTTTTTGTCAGTGTGTATCACTGTGTGTGTGTATCAGTGTGTGTGAGGCTCAGTGCCGATGTGTGTGTCAGTGTGTGTCACTGTGTGTGTGAGTGTGTGTGTCAGTGTGCATCACTGTGTGTGTGTGTATGGGTCAGTGTGTATCACTGTGTGTGTGTGTCAGTGTGATTCACTGTCTGTGTGTCACTGTGTGTGTGTGTGTGTCAATGTGTATCACTGGGTGTGTGCGTGTCAGTGTGTATCACTGTGTGTGTGTGCCAGTTCGTGTCATTGTGTGTGTGTCAGTGTGTATCACTGTGTGTGTGTGTCAGTGATTATCAATGTGTGTGTGTGTGGGTCAGTGTTTATCACTGTGTGTGTGTGGGTCAGTGTGTGTCACTGTGTGTGTGTCAGTATGTATCACTGTGTGTGTGTGTCAGTGTGTATCACTGTGTGTGTGTCACTGTGCGTGTCAGTGTGCATCACTGTCTGTGTGTGTGTGTGTGGGTCAGTGTGTGTCACTGTGTGTGTCAGTATGTGTCACTGTGTGTGTGTGTCAGTGTGTATCTCTGTGTGTATGTGTCAGTGTGTATCACTGTGTGTGTGTCACCTTGCGTGTCAGTGTGTGTCACTGTGTGTGTGTGTCAGTGTGTATCACTGTGTGTGTGTGTCAGTGTGTATCACTGTGTGTGTGTCACTGTGTGTGTGTGTGTCAGTGTGTATCACTGTGTGTGTGTGTGTCAGTGTGTGTCACTGTGTGTGTGAGTGTGTGTGTCAGTGTGCATCACTGTGTGTGTGTGTATGGGTCAGTGTGTATCACTGTGTGTGTGTGTCAGTGTGATTCACTGTCTGTGTGTCACTGTGTGTGTGTGTGTGTGTCAGTGTGTATCACTGGGTGTGTGTGTGTCAGTGTGTATCACTGGGTGTGTGTGTGTCAGTGTGTATCACTGTGTGTGTGTGCCAGTTCGTGTCATTGTGTGTGTGTCAGTGTGTATCACTGTGTGTGTGTGTGTCAGTGATTATCAATGTGTGTGTGTGTGGGTCAGTGTTTATCACTGTGTGTGTGTGGGTCAGTGTGTGTCACTGTGTGTGTGTCAGTATGTATCACTGTGTGTGTGTGTCAGTGTGTATCACTGTGTGTGTGTCACTGTGTGTGTCAATGTGTAACACTGGGTGTGTTTGTGTCAGTGTGTATCACTGTGTGTGTGTGTGTCAGTGTGTATCACTGTGTGTGTGTCAGTGTGTATCACTGTGTGTGTGTGTGTCAGTGTGTATCACTGTGTGTGTGTGTCAGTGTGTATCACTGTGTGTGGTTGTCAGTGCTTGTCATTGTGTGTGTGTCAGTGGGTATCAGTGCGTGTGTGAGCGACAGTGTCACTGTGTGTGAGTGTGTGTGTCAGTGTGCATCACTGTGTGTGTGTCACTGTGTGTGTGTGAGAGTCAGTGTGTGTCACTGTGTGTGTGTCAATGTGTATCACTGTGTGTGTGTATGTCAGTGTGTATCACTGTGTGTGTGTCAGTGTGTCTCACTGTATGTGTGGGTCAGTGTGTATCACTGTGTGTGCGTGTCAGTGTGTATCACTGTGTGTTTTTGTCAGTGTGTGTCACTGTGTGTGTGTGTGTCTGTGTGTATCAGTGTGAGTGAGGGTCAGTGCCGATTTACGTGTCAGTGTGTGTCACTGTGTGTGTGAGTGTGTGTGTCAGTGTGCATCACTGTGTGTGTGTGTGGGTCAGTGTGTATCAGTGTGTGTGTGTGTCAGTGTGTATCACTGTGTGTGTGTCACCTTGCGTGTCAGTGTGTGTCACTGTGTGTGTGTGTCAGTGTGTATCACTGTGTGTGTGTGTCAGTGTGTATCACTGTGTGTGTGTCACTGTGTGTGTGTGTGTCAGTGTGTATCACTGTGTGTGTGTGTGTCAGTGTGTGTCACTGTGTGTGTGAGTGTGTGTGTCAGTGTGCATCACTGTGTGTGTGTGTATGGGTCAGTGTGTATCACTGTGTGTGTGTGTCAGTGTGATTCACTGTCTGTGTGTCACTGTGTGTGTGTGTGTGTGTCAGTGTGTATCACTGGGTGTGTGTGTGTCAGTGTGTATCACTGGGTGTGTGTGTGTCAGTGTGTATCACTGTGTGTGTGTGCCAGTTCGTGTCATTGTGTGTGTGTCAGTGTGTATCACTGTGTGTGTGTGTGTCAGTGATTATCAATGTGTGTGTGTGTGTGGGTCAGTGTTTATCACTGTGTGTGTGTGGGTCAGTGTGTGTCACTGTGTGTGTGTCAGTATGTATCACTGTGTGTGTGTGTCAGTGTGTATCACTGTGTGTGTGTCACTGTGTGTGTCAATGTGTAACACTGGGTGTGTTTGTGTCAGTGTGTATCACTGTGTGTGTGTGTGTCAGTGTGTATCACTGTGTGTGTGTCAGTGTGTATCACTGTGTGTGTGTGTGTCAGTGTGTATCACTGTGTGTGTGTGTCAGTGTGTATCACTGTGTGTGGTTGTCAGTGCTTGTCATTGTGTGTGTGTCAGTGGGTATCAGTGCGTGTGTGAGCGACAGTGTCACTGTGTGTGAGTGTGTGTGTCAGTGTGCATCACTGTGTGTGTGTCACTGTGTGTGTGTGAGAGTCAGTGTGTGTCACTGTGTGTGTGTCAATGTGTATCACTGTGTGTGTGTATGTCAGTGTGTATCACTGTGTGTGTGTCAGTGTGTCTCACTGTATGTGTGGGTCAGTGTGTATCACTGTGTGTGCGTGTCAGTGTGTGTCACTGTGTGTGTGTCAGTGTGTCTCACTGTGTGTGTGCATGTCAGTGTGTGTCACTGTGTGTGTGTGTGTGTGTGCGTCAGTGTGTATCACAGTGTGTGTGTGTGTGTGTGTGTGTGTGTCAGTGTGTATCACTGTGTGTTTTTGTCAGTGTGTGTCACTGTGTGTGTGTGTGTGTCTGTGTGTATCAGTGTGAGTGAGGGTCAGTGCCGATTTACGTGTCAGTGTGTGTCACTGTGTGTGTGAGTGTGTGTGTCAGTGTGCATCACTGTGTGTGTGTGTGGGTCAGTGTGTATCAGTGTGTGTGTGTGTCAGTGTGTATCACTGTGTGTGTGTCACCTTGCGTGTCAGTGTGTGTCACTGTGTGTGTGTGTCAGTGTGTATCACTGTGTGTGTGTGTCAGTGTGTATCACTGTGTGTGTGTCACTGTGTGTGTGTGTGTCAGTGTGTATCACTGTGTGTGTGTGTGTCAGTGTGTGTCACTGTGTGTGTGAGTGTGTGTGTCAGTGTGCATCACTGTGTGTGTGTGTATGGGTCAGTGTGTATCACTGTGTGTGTGTGTCAGTGTGATTCACTGTCTGTGTGTCACTGTGTGTGTGTGTGTGTGTCAGTGTGTATCACTGGGTGTGTGTGTGTCAGTGTGTATCACAGGGTGTGTGTGTGTCAGTGTGTATCACTGTGTGTGTGTGCCAGTTCGTGTCATTGTGTGTGTGTCAGTGTGTATCACTGTGTGTGTGTGTGTCAGTGATTATCAATGTGTGTGTGTGTGGGTCAGTGTTTATCACTGTGTGTGTGTGGGTCAGTGTGTGTCACTGTGTGTGTGTCAGTATGTATCACTGTGTGTGTGTGTCAGTGTGTATCACTGTGTGTGTGTCACTGTGTGTGTCAATGTGTAACACTGGGTGTGTTTGTGTCAGTGTGTATCACTGTGTGTGTGTGTGTCAGTGTGTATCACTGTGTGTGTGTCAGTGTGTATCACTGTGTGTGTGTGTGTCAGTGTGTATCACTGTGTGTGTGTGTCAGTGTGTGTCACTGTGTGTGGTTGTCAGTGCGTGTCATTGTGTGTGTGTCAGTGGGTATCAGTGCGTGTGTGAGCGACAGTGTCACTGTGTGTGAGTGTGTGTGTCAGTGTGCATCACTGTGTGTGTGTCACTGTGTGTGTGTGAGAGTCAGTGTGTGTCACTGTGTGTGTGTCAATGTGTATCACTGTGTGTGTGTATGTCAGTGTGTATCACTGTGTGTGTGTCAGTGTGTCTCACTGTATGTGTGGGTCAGTGTGTATCACTGTGTGTGCGTGTCAGTGTGTGTCACTGTGTGTGTGTCAGTGTGTCTCACTGTGTGTGTGCATGTCAGTGTGTGTCACTGTGTGTGTGTGTGTGTGTGCGTCAGTGTGTATCACAGTGTGTGTGTGTGTGTGTGTCAGTGTGTATCACTGTGTGTTTTTGTCAGTGTGTGTCACTGTGTGTGTGTGTGTGTCTGTGTGTATCAGTGTGAGTGAGGGTCAGTGCCGATTTACGTGTCAGTGTGTGTCACTGTGTGTGTGAGTGTGTGTGTCAGTGTGCATCACTGTGTGTGTGTGTGGGTCAGTGTGTATCAGTGTGTGTGTGTGTCAGTGTGTATCACTGTCTGTGTGTCACTGTGTGTGTGTCACTGTGTGTGTGTCAATGTGTAACACTGGGTGTGTGTGTGTCAGTGTGTATCACTGTGTGTGTGTCAGCGTGTACCACTGTGCGTATGTGCGTCAGTGTGTATCACTGTCTGTGTGTCACTGTGTGTGTGTGTGTGTCAATGTGTAACACTGGGTGTGTTTGTGTCAGTGTGTATCACTGTGTGTGTGCGTGTCAGTGTGTGTCACTGTGTGTGTGTCAGTGTGTCTCACTGTGTGTGTGCATGTCAGTGTGTGTCACTGTGTGTGTGTCAGTGTGTCTCACTGCGTGTGTGCATGTCAGTGTGTGTCACTGTGTGTGTGTGTGTGTGCGTCAGTGTGTATCACAGTGTGTGTGTGTGTGTGTGTCAGTGTGTATCACTGTGTGTTTTTGTCAGTGTGTGTCACTGTGTGTGTGTGTGTATCAGTGTGTGAGGGTCAGTGCCGATGTTCTTGTCAGTGTGTGTCACTGTGTGTGTGAGTGTGTGTGTCAGTGTGCATCACTGTGTGTGTGTGTGGGTCAGTGTGTATCAGTGTGTGTGTGTGTCAGTGTGTACCACTGTCTGTGTGTCACTGTGTGTGTGTCACTGTGTGTGTGTCAATGTGTAACACTGGGTGTGTGTGTCAGTATGTATCACTGTTTGTGTGTGTCAGCGTGCATCACTGTGTGTGTGTGTATGGGTCAGTGTGTATCACTGTGTGTGTGTGTCAGTGTGATTCACTGTCTGTGTGTCACTGTGTGTGTGTGTGTCAATGTGTATCACTGGGTGTGTGTGTGTCAGTGTGTATCACTGTGTGTGTGTGCCAGTTCGTGTCATTGTGTGTGTGTCAGTGTGTATCACTGTGTGTGTGTGTGTCAGAGATTATCAATGTGTGTGTGTGTGGGTCAGTGTTTATCACTGTGTGTGTGTGGGTCAGTGTGTGTCACTGTGTGTGTGTCAGTATGTATCACTGTGTGTGTGTGTCAGTGTGTATCACTGTGTGTGTGTCACTGTGTGTGTCAATGTGTAACACTGGGTGTGTTTGTGTCAGTGTGTATCACTGTGTGTGTGTGTGTCAGTGTGTATCACTGTGTGCGTGTGTGTCAGTGTGTATCACTGTGTGTGTGTGTGTGTGTCAGTGTGTATCACTGTGTGTGTGTGTCAGTGTGTATCACTGTGTGTCGTTGTCAGTGCGTGTCATTGTGTGTGTGTCAGTGGGTATCACTGCGTGTGTGAGCGACAGTGTCACTGTGTGTGAGTGTGTGTGTCAGTGTGCATCACTGTGTGTGTGTCACTGTGTGTGTGTGAGAGTCAGTGTGTGTCACTGTGTGTGTGTCAATGTGTCTCACTGTATGTGTGCGTGTCAGTGTGTGTCACTGTGTGTGTGTCAGTGAGTCTCACTGTGTGTGTGCATGTCAGTGTGTGTCACTGTGTGTGTGTGTGCGTCAGTGTGTATCACAGTGTGTGTGTGTGTGTGTGTGTGTGTGTGTCAGTGTGTATCGCTGTGTGTTTTTGTCAGTGTGTGTCACTGTGTGTGTGTGTATCAGAGTGAGTGAGGGTCAGTGCCGATTTACGTGTCAGTGTGTGTCACTGTGTGTGTGAGTGTGTGTGTCAGTGTGCATCACTGTGTGTGTGTGTGGGTCAGTGTGTATCAGTGAGTGTGTTTGTCAGTGTGTATCACTGTCTGTGTGTCACTGTGTGTGTGTCACTGTGTGTGTGTCAATGTGTAACACTGGGTGTGTGTGTGTCAGTGCGTATCACTGTGTGTGTGTGTGTCAGCGTGCATCACTGTGTGTATGTGCGTCAGTGTGTATCACTGTCTGTGTGTCACTGTGTGTGTGTGTGTGTGTGTCAATGTGTAACACTGGGTGTGTTTGTGTCAGTGTGTATCACTGTGTGTGTCAGTGTGTATCACTGTGTGTGTGTCAGTGTGTATCACTGTGTGTGTGTGTCATTGTGTGTGTGTCAGTGTGTATCACTGCGTGTGTGAGCGTCAGCGTGTATTACTGTCTGTGTGTCGCTGTGTGTGTGTGTGTGTCAATGTGTAACACTGGGTGTGTTTGTGTCAGTGTGTATCACTGTGTGTGTGTCAGTGTGTATCACTGTGTGTGTGTGTCAGTGCGTGTCATTGTGTGTGTGTCAGTGTGTATCACTGCGTGTGTGAGCGACAGTGTCACTGTGTGTGAGTGTGTGTGTCAGTGTGCATCACTGTGTGTGTGTGTGAGAGTCAGTGTGTGTCACTGTGTGTGTGTCAGTGTGTATCACTGTGTGTGATTGTCAGTGTGTGTCACTGTGTGTGTGTGTGTGGGTCAGTGTGTGTCAATGTGTGTGTGTGTGTGTCAGTGTTTGTCACTGCGTGTGTGTGTCAGTGTGTCTCACTGTATGTGTGCGTGTCAGTGTGTGTCACTGTGTGTGTCAGTGTGTATCACTGTGTGTGTGTGTCAATGTGTCTCACTGTGTGTGTGCGCGTCAATGTGTGTCACTGTGTGTGTGTCAGTGTGTCTCACTGTGTGTTTGCGTGTCAGTGTGTGTCACTGTGTGTGTCAGTGTGTATCACTGTGTGTGTGTGTGTCAGTGTGTATCACTGTGTGTGTGTGTGTGTGTCAGTGTGTATCACTGTGTGTGTGTGTATCAGTGTGTGTGAGGCTCAGTGCCGATGTGTGTGTCAGTGTGTGTCACTGTGTGTGTGAGTGTGTGTGTCAGTGTGCATCACTGTGTGTGTGTGTATGGGTCAGTGTGTATCACTGTGTGTGTGTGTCAGTGTGATTCACTGTCTGTGTGTCACTGTGTGTGTGTGTGTCAATGTGAATCACTGGGTGTGTGTGTGTCAGTGTGTATCACTGTCTGTGTGTCGCTGTGTGTGTGTGTGTGTCAATGTGTATCACTGGGTGTGTGTATGTGTCAGTGTGTATCACTGTGTGTGTGTGTCAGTGCGTGTCATTGTGTGTGTGTCAGTGTGTATCACTGTGTGTGTGACAGCGTGTATCACTGCGTGTGTGAGCGACAGTGTCACTGTGTGTGAGTGTGTGTGTCAGTGTGCATCACTGTGTGTGTGTGTGTCAATGTGTAACACTGGGTGTGTTTGTGTCAGTATGTATCACTGTGTGTGTGTGTCAGTGTGTATCACTGTGTGTGTGTGTCAGTGTGTATCACTGTGTGTGTGTGTCAGTGCGTGTCATTGTGTGTGTGTCAGTGTGTATCACTGCGTGTGTGAGCGACAGTGTCACTGTGTGTGAGTGTGTGTGTCAGTGTGTATCACTGTGTGTGTGTGTGAGAGTCAGTGTGTGTCACTGTGTGTGTGTCAGTGTGTATCACTGTGTGTGATTGTCAGTGTGTATCACTGTGTGTGTGTGTGGGTCAGTGTGTGTCATGTGTGTGTGTGTGTCAGTGTGTATCACTGTGTGTGTGTGTCAGTGTGTATCACTGTGTGTGTGTGTCAGTTTGTATCACTGTGTGTGGTTGTCAGTGCGTGTCATTTTGTGTGTGTCAGTGGGTATCAGTGCGTGTGTGAGCGACAGTGTCACTGTGTGTGAGTGTGTGTGTCAGTGTGCATCACTGTGTGTGTGTCACTGTGTGTGTGTGAGAGTCAGTGTGTGTCACTGTGTGTGTGTCAATGTGTATCACTGTGTGTGTGTATGTCAGTGTGTATCACTGTGTGTGTGTCAGTGTGTCTCACTGTATGTGTGGGTCAGTGTGTATCACTGTGTGTGCGTGTCAGTGTGTGTCACTGTGTGTGTGTCAGTGTGTCTCACTGTGTGTGCGCATGTCAGTGTGTGTCACTGTGTGTGTGTGTGTGTGTGTGCGTCAGTGTGTATCACAGTGTGTGTGTGTGTGTGTGTGTCAGTGTGTATCACTGTGTGTTTTTGTCAGTGTGTGTCACTGTGTGTGTGTGTGTCTGTGTGTATCAGTGTGAGTGAGGGTCAGTGCCGATTTACGTGTCAGTGTGTGTCACTGTGTGTGTGAGTGTGTGTGTCAGTGTGCATCACTGTGTGTGTGTGTGGGTCAGTGTGTATCAGTGTGTGTGTGTGTCAGTGTGTATCACTGTCTGTGTGTCACTGTGTGTGTGTCACTGTGTGTGTGTCAATGTGTAACACTGGGTGTGTGCGTGTCAGTGTGTATCACTGTGTGTGTGTCAGCGTGTATCACTGTGTGTATGTGCATCAGTGTGTATCACTGTCTGTGTGTCACTGTGTGTGTGTGTCAGTGTGTATCACTGTGTGTGTGTGTCAGTTTGTATCACTGTGTGTGGTTGTCAGTGCGTGTCATTTTGTGTGTGTCAGTGGGTATCAGTGCGTGTGTGAGCGACAGTGTCACTGTGTGTCACTGTGTGTGTCAGTGTGCATCACTGTGTGTGTGTCACTGTGTGTGTGTGAGAGTCAGTGTGTGTCACTGTGTGTGTGTCAATGTGTATCACTGTGTGTGTGTATGTCAGTGTGTATCACTGTGTGTGTGTCAGTGTGTCTCACTGTATGTGTGGGTCAGTGTGTATCACTGTGTGTGCGTGTCAGTGTGTGTCACTGTGTGTGTGTCAGTGTGCCTCACTGTGTGTGCGCATGTCAGTGTGTGTCACTGTGTGTGTGTGTGTGTGTGTGCGTCAGTGTGTATCACAGTGTGTGTGTGTGTGTGTGTCAGTGTGTATCACTGTGTGTTTTTGTCAGTGTGTGTCACTGTGTGTGTGTGTGTCTGTGTGTATCAGTGTGAGTGAGGGTCAGTGCCGATTTACGTGTCAGTGTGTGTCACTGTGTGTGTGAGTGTGTGTGTCAGTGTGCATCACTGTGTGTGTGTGTGGGTCAGTGTGTATCAGTGTGTGTGTGTGTCAGTGTGTATCACTGTCTGTGTGTCACTGTGTGTGTGTCACTGTGTGTGTGTCAATGTATAACACTGGGTGTGTGCGTGTCAGTGTGTATCACTGTGTGTGTGTCAGCGTGTATCACTGTGTGTATGTGCATCAGTGTGTATCACTGTCTGTGTGTCACTGTGTGTGTGTGTGTGTCAATGTGTAACACTGGGTGTGTTTGTGTCAGTGTGTATCACTGTGTGTGTGTGTCAGTGTGTATCACTGTGTGTGTGTGTCAGTGTGTATCACTGTGTGTGTGTGTCAGTGCGTGTCATTGTGTGTGTGTCAGTGTGTATCACTGCGTCTGTAAGCGACAGTGTCACTGTGTGTGAGTGTGTGTGTCAGTGTGTATCACTGTGTGTGTGTGTGTGAGAGTCAGTGTGTGTCACTGTGTGTGTGTCAGTGTGTATCACTGTGTGTGATTGTCAGTGTGTATCACTGTGTGTGTGTGGGTCAGTGTGTGTCAATGTGTGTGTGTGTGTCAGTGTGTGTCACTGCGTGTGTGTGTCAGTGTGTCTCACTGTATGTGTGCGTGTCAGTGTGTGTCACTGTGTGTGTCAGTGTGTATCACTGTGTGTGTGTGTCAATGTGTCTCACTGTGTGTGTGCGCGTCAATGTGTGTCACTGTGTGTGTGTCAGTGTGTCTCACTGTGTGTGTGCGTGTCAGTGTGTGTCACTGTGTGTGTCAGTGTGTATCACTGTGTGTGTGTGTCAGTGTGTATCACTGTGTGTGTGTGTGTGTGTCAGTGTGTATCACTGTGTGTTTTTGTCAGTGTGTATCACTGTGTGTGTGTGTATCAGTGTGTGTGAGGCTCAGTGCCGATGTGTGTGTCAGTGTGTGTCACTGTGTGTGTGAGTGTGTGTGTCAGTGTGCATCACTGTGTGTGTGTGTATGGGTCAGTGTGTATCACTGTGTGTGTGTGTCAGTGTGATTCACTGTCTGTGTGTCACTGTGTGTGTGTGTGTCAATGTGTATCACTGGGTGTGTGTGTGTCAGTGTGTATCACTGTGTGTGTGTGCCAGTTCGTGTCATTGTGTGTGTGTCAGTGTGTATCACTGTGTGAGTGTGTGTCAGTGATTATCAATGTGTGTGTGTGTGGGTCAGTGTTTATCACTGTGTGTGTGTGGGTCAGTGTGTGTCACTGTGTGTGTGTCAGTATGTATCACTGTGTGTGTGTGTCAGTGTGTATCACTGTGTGTGTGTCACTGTGCGTGTCAGTGTGCATCACTGTGTGTGTGTGTGTGTGTGGGTCAGTGTGTGTCACTGTGTGTGTCAGTATGTATCACTGTGTGTGTGTGTCAGTGTGTATCACTGTGTGTGTGTGTCAGTGTGTATCACTGTGTGTGTGTCACCTTGCGTGTCAGTGTGTGTCAGTGTGTATCACTGTGTGTGTGTGTCAGTGTGTATCACTGTGTGTGTGTCACTGTGTGTGTGTGTCAGTGTGTGTCAATGTGTGTGTGTGGGTCAGTGTGTATCACTGTGTGTGTGTCAGTGTGTATCACTGTGTGTGTGTGTCAGTGTGTCTCACTGTGTGTGTGCGTGTCAGTGTGTCACTGTGTGTGTGTCAGTGTGTCTCACTGTGTGTGTGCGTGTCAGTGTGTCACTGTGTGTGTGTCAGTGTGTCTCACTGTGTGTGTGCGTGTCAGTGTGTGTCACTGTGTGTGTGTATGTGCGTCAGTGTGTATCACTGTGTGTGTGTGTGTGTGTGTCAGTGTGTATCACTGTGTGTTTTTGTCAGTGTGTGTCACTGTGTGTGTGTGTATCAGTGTGTGTGAGGGTCATTACCGATGTGTGTGTCAGTGTGTGTCACTGTGTGTGTGAGTGTGTGTGTCAGTGTGCATCAATGTGTGTGTGTGGGTCAGCGTGTATCACTGTGTGTGTGTGTCAGTGTGTACCACTGTCTGTGTGTCACTGTGTGTGTGTCACTGTGTGTGTGTGTCAGTGTGTATCACTGTCTATGTGTCACTGTGTGTGTGTGTGTCAATGTGTATCACTGGGTGTGTGTATGTGTCAGTGTGTATCAATGTGTGTGTGTGTCAGTGCGTGTCATTGTGTGTGTGTCAGTGTGTATCCCAGTGTGTGTGACAGCGTGTATCACTGCGTGTGTGAGCGACAGTGTCACTGTGTGTGAGTGTGTGTGTGTCAGTGTGCATCACTGTGTGTGTGTGTGTGTGTGTGGGTCAGTGCGTATCACTGTGTGTGTGGGTCAGTTTCTGTCACTGTGTGTGTCAGTATATATCACTGTGTGTGTGTGTCAGTGTGTATCACTGTGTGTGTGTGTCAGTGCGTATCACTGTGCATGTCAGTGTGTATCACTGTGTGCGTGTGTCAGTGTGTATCACTGCGTGTGTGAGGGACAGTGTCACTGTGTGTGTGTGTCAGTGTGTATCACTGTTTGTGTGTGTCAGTGTGTCAGTGTGTGTCACTGCGTGTGTGTGTCAGAGTGTGTGTGTGTCAGTCTGTATCACTGTGTGTGTGTTTGTGTGTGTGTGTGTCAGTGTGTATCACTGTGTGTGTGGGTCAGTGTGTGTCACTGTGTGTGTGTCAGTGTGTATCACTGTGTGTGTATGTGTCAGTGTGTATCACTGTGTGTGCGTGTCAGTGTGTATCACTGTATGTGTGTGTGTCAGCGTGTATCACTGTGTGTGTGTGTGTCAGTGTATGTCACTGTGTGTGTATGTGTCAGTGTGTATCACTGTGTCTATGTGGGTCAGTGTGTAACACTGTGTGCGTGTCAACATGTGTGTGGGGGTCAGTTTGTGTCACTGTGTTTCTGTGGGTCAGTGTGCATCACTGTGTGTGTGTGTGCGTGTGTGTATCACTGTGTATCACTGTGTGTGTGTGTGTGTTTAGGTGTGCAACAGTGTGTGTGTGTGTCGTTCAGTGTGTATCACTGTGTGTGTGTGTGTCACTGTGTATCACTGTGTGTCAGTGTGCATCACTGTGTGTGTGTGTGTGTCAGTGTGTATCACCGTGTGTGTGTGTGTCAGTGTGTATCACTGAGTGTGTGTGGGCCAGTGTGTATCACTGAGTGTGTGTGGGTCAGTGTGTATCACTGTGTGTGTGTGTATGACAGTGTGTATCACTGTGTGTCAGTGTGTATCACTGTGTGTGTGAGTGTGTGGGTCAGTGTGCATCACTGTGTGTGTGTGTGTGTCAGTGTGTATCCCTGTGTGTGTGGGGGTCAGTGTGTATCACTGTGTGTGTGGGGGTCAGTGTGTATCACTGTGTGTCAGTGTGCATCACTGTGTGTGTGTGTGTCAGTGTGTATCACTGTGTGAGGGGGGTCAGTGTGTATCACTGTGTGTGTGTGGGTCAGTGTGTATCACTGTGGGTGTGTGGGTCAGTGAGTATCACTGTGTGAGGGGGGTCAGTGTGTATCACTGTGGGTGTGTGGGTCAGTGTGTATCACTGTGGGTGTGTGGGTCAGTGTGTATCACTGTGTTTGTGTGGGTCAGTGTGTGTCACTGTGTGTGTGTGGGTCAGTGTATGTCACTGTGTGTTTGTGTGGGTCCGTGTGCATCACAGTTTGTGTGTGTGTGTGGGTGTGTATCAGTGTGTGTTTGTGTGTGTCAGTGTGTTTCACTGTGTGTGTGTTTGGTCAGTGTGTATCACTGTGTGCGGGGGACAGTGTGTATCACTGTGTGTGTGTGTGTGTGTCAGTGTGCATCACTGTGCGTGTGTGGGTCAGTGTGTATCACTGTGTGTGTGTGTCAGTGTGTATCACTGTGTGTGTGTGTGTGTCACTGTGTGTGTGTGTCACTGTGTGTGTGTGTGTGTGTGTCAGTGCGTGCCACTGTGTGTGTGTGTGTGTCAGTGAGTATCACTGTGTGTGTGTGTCAGTGTGTTTCACTGTGTGTGTGTTTGGTCAGTGTGTATCACTGTGTGCGGGGGACAGTGTGTATCACTGTGTGTGTTTGTGTCAGTGTCTGTCACTGTGTGTGCGTGTGTCAGTGAGTATCACTGTGTGCGTGTGTGTCACTGTGTGCCACTGTGTGTGTGTGTGTGTGTATCACTGTGTGTGTGTGGGTCAGTGTGGATCACTGTGTGTGTGTGTGTGTCTGTGTGTATCACTGTGTGTGTGTCAGTGTGTGTCAATGTGTGTGTGTGGGTCAGTGTGTATCAGTGTGTGTGTGGGGGTCAGTGTGTATCACTGTGTATGTGTGTGTGTGTCAGTGTGCATCACTGTGTGTCTGTGGGTCAGTGTGCATCACTGTGTGTGTGTGGGTCAGTGTGTATTACTGTGAGTGTGTGTGTGTGTGTGTGTGGGTCAGTGTGTATTACTGTGTGTGTGTGTCAGTGTGTGTCACTGTGTGTGTGTGTCAGTGTGTATCACTGTGTGTGTTTGTGTGTGTATATAGATATATTATACATATATAATCCATATCAGTGTGGATGTGTTTGTGTGTGCGCGTGTTGTCCCAAATCTGGAGATTTCCCAGTCTTCTTGGGTTGGATTGGGGGAAGGCTAACTTTATTGGGATCAGGCAGAAATTGGCAGCTCTTGATTGGGAGAGGTTGTTTGAGGGTAAATCCACATCTGGTATGTGGCAGTCCTTTAAGGAACGGTTGTTAGGGCTACAGGACAAGCATGTGCCTGTAAAAAAGAAGGATAGGAAGGGTAGGATTAGAGAACCGTGGATAACCAGGGAAATTGAGGGACTGGTCAAAAGGAAAAGAGAGGCGTATGTTAGGTCCAAGCAGCTAAAAACGGAGGGAGCTCTGGAGGAGTACAATGAAAGTAGGAAAATACTCAAACGGGGAATTAGAAGAGCAAAAAGGGGTCATGAAATGTTCTTGGCAGACAGGATTAAGGAGAATCCCAAGGCATTTTATTCATACGTTAGGAACAAAAGGGTTGTTCGGGAAAAATTCGGACCTCTCAGGGACAAAGGTGGGGACTTATGCTTGGAGCCCAAAGAGGTAGGGGAGATCCTAAATGAATACTTTGCGTCGGTATTCACTAAGGAGAGGGATGTGTTGACTGGGAGTGTCTCGGAGGGGAGTGTTGAACCGTTGGAGAAAATCTCCATTACAAAGGAGGAAGTGTTAGGTTTGTCAGAGAATATAAAGACTGACAAATCCCCAGGGCCTGATGGAATCTATCCAAGGCTGCTCAGGGAGACGAGAGGTGAAATCGTTGGGCCTCTGACGCAAATCTTTGTCTCGTCACTGGACACAGGTGAGGTCCCAGAGGATTGGAGGATAGCCAATGTGGTCCCGTTATTTAAGAAGGGTAGGAAGGATAACCCGGGTAATTATAGGCCGGTGAGCTTGACGTCCGTGGTGGGGAAGTTGTTGGAGAAGATTCTTAAAGATAGGATGTATGCGCATTTAGAAAGGAATAAACTCATTAACGATAGTCAACATGGTTTTGTGAGAGGGAGGTCATGCCTCACGAACCTGGTGGTGTTTTTTGAAGAAGTGACAAAAATGGTTGACGAAGGAAGGGCCGTGGATGTTGTCTATATGGACTTTAGTAAAGCATTTGACAAAGTCCCTCATGGTAGGCTAGTGAAAAAGGTTGGATCCCATGGGATAAAGGGGGAGGTGGCTAGATGGGTGGAGAACTGGCTTGGTCATAGAAGACAGAGGGTGGTAGTGGAAGGGTCTTTTACCGGCTGGAGGCCTGTGACTAGTGGTGTACCGCAGGGCTCTGTATTGGGACCTCTGCTGTTTGTGATTTATATAAATGATCTGGAAGAAGGAGTAACTGGGGTGATCAGGAAGTTTGCGGACGACACAAAACTGGCAGGACTTGCAGATAGTGAGGAACATTGTCAGAGGCTACAGAAGGATATAGATAGGCTGGAAATTTGGGCAAGGAAATGGCAGATGGAGTTCAATCCTGATTAATGCGAAGTGATGCATTTTGGTGGGAATAATGTAGGGAGGAGCTACACGATAAATGGAAGAACCATAAAGGGTGTAGAGACGCAGAGGGACCTGGGTGTGCTAGTCCACAGATCTTTGAAGGTGACGTCACAGGTGGAGAAGGTGGTGAAGAAGGCATATGGCATGCTTGCCTTTATAGGACGGGGCATAGAGTATAAAAGTTGGGGTCTGATGTTGCAGATGTATAGAACGTTGGTTCGGCCGCATTTGGAATACTGCGTCCAGTTCTGGTCGCCACACTACCAGAAGGACGTGGAGGCTTTGGAGAGAGTACAGAGGAGGTTTACCAGGATGTTGCCTGGTATGGAGGGGCTTGGTTATGAGGAGAGATTGGGGAAACTGGGGTTGTTCTCCTTGGAAAGACGGAGGATGAGGGGAGACTTAATAGAGGTGTATATAATTATGAAAGGCATAGATAGGGTGAACGGTGGGAAGCTTTTCTCGGGTCGGTGGTGACGTTCACGAGGGGTCATAGGTTCAAGGTGAAGGGGGGGAGGTTTAACACAGATATCAGAAGGACATATTTCACACAGAGGGTCGTGGGGGCCTGGAATGTGTTGCCGGGCAAGGTGGTGGAGGCGGACACACTGGGAACGTTTAAGACTTATCTAGACAGCTATATGAACGGAGTGGGAATGGAGGGATACAAAAGAGTGGTCTAGTTTGGATCAGGGAGCGGCGCGGGCTAATTGTTCCTTGTTTCTCGTTTCAAGGCTTCATTCTATGATCATCTTGCTGGTGCCAGTACAGAGCGAGACTGCGGATAGTTGGGAACCTGTCTCGGGGGCAGGGAATTCATATGGTGTTCGTGGAAGTGGAAATGACTAGGGTTGGGAAGCATTTTCTGATCAGGGCCATTGTGATCTCCTGGACTCGTTTCGATCGCCTCAGGGGGTCGGAGAGGAATTTCCCAGATTTTTTTTCCCCATATTGGCCCTGGGGTTTTTCACTCTGGGTTTTCGCCTCTCCCTGGAGATCACATGGTCTGGAATGGGGGGGTGGGGGTGAGTTAATAGGTTGTAATGAACAAAGCATCGTAGCTGTGAGGGACAGCTCGGTGGATAGGATATTGGTATGTCGATAGGCTGGAAAATTGGGCGGGAATCCTGGATTCAGGATTCAATCCTGGAACGGGGAGCGGCGCGGGCTTGGAGGGCCGAATGGCCTGTTCCTGTGCTGTATTGTTCTTTGTTCTTTGTTCTGAGGGGTTAAACTCCCTCTTGAAGCTGAGCGAAACCCTTTTAAAAACATGGCAGTATCTGTAAGGAGCTTTGAGCTTTAACAAAGGGTCACCTGGACTCGAAACGTCAGCTCTTTCCTCTCCTTACAGATGCTGCCAGACATGCTGAGATTTTCCAGCGATTCCTCTTTTGGTTTCAGATTCCAGCAGCCGCAGTAATTTGCTTTTATCCTTTTAAAAACATAATCCATCAGCGCATAGAGACATCACGGATACTGATTCACACAAAGTGAGAGAGACAGAGAGAGTGACAGAGAGAGATACAGAGTGAGAGAGGCAGAAATTCACCACCACCCCCTCCTAGGAATTAGAGTGACGAAAGGCTCAACTTCTAAAACTGAATTGTAAAGGTGTCTGTGCATTCTATTTAATAATTAGCTTCATTGCTCTGTCTCACACTCCTGTTATTTTGGATACAGAACAAACTAATAGACCATTTCATATGACAGAGTTAATTTTCTGTTTGTCATCCACCAAAGGGTTAACATATTTGTGACGAATTGCAAAGCTTGGCTATTTGAACCGCAGGTCTTCAAACTCCAGCCCCCACCGCGTTTGGGGTAATACAGAGACAACAACACACGAGTGTGGCCTGTGGAACAGGCCTCAGTTCATCATCCTCCTCTGGAGAAAATCTCTGGTCCAAGGGTTCCGAGTCACATTTCAGTCTTCAAAATTCAAAGTCCTGGGGAGAAGAAATAGAGAAAAATAATTAAATACAAGACCCAGCTCATCACCAATGCGGGAATCACACAGACCCAGCCCATCACCAATGGGGGAATCACACAGACCCAGCTCATCACCAATGGGGGTAATCACACAGACTCAGCTCATCGGCAATGGGCTGGCCAGCGATCGAGCTGTCTGGCAAACTGCAGGCTGACAGATCGGGGCCACTGCACATGCACAGAGTTCAGGAACTGTCAGACTCCAGCCTGAATAGGCCCCGCCCCCCGATCTTTTAATGATATTCACTATTGTGGCCTCTGCGTTGCACAGATTGTGGGAGATTCGAGTCTGAACTCCCACGGAAAAAAACCCAGCGTGATTTACACCAGTTTTCCAGCCAATTCAGCACTTAGAATTTTGTTGGGAGAATCGTCCCCTGGGTCTTGTATCGGCGAGATAGTCAACATCTTTTCCCAAAGGCAGGGGAGTCTAAAACAAGAGGTACAGGTTTAAGGTGAGAGGGGAGAGATACAGAAGGATCCAGAGGGGGGCACATTTTTCACACAGAGGGTAATGAGTGTCTGGAACAAGCTGCCAGAGGCAATAGCAGAGGTGGGTACAATTTTGTCTGACACAAAGCATTTAGACAGTTACATGGGTAAGATGGGTACAGAGGGAAATAGGCCAAATGCGGACAATTGGGAGTAGCTTAGTGGTTAAAAAAAAGAGTGGTAAATTGTGTCGAAGGGCCTGTTTCCATGCCGTAAACCTCGATGACTCTGTGACTAACTTTCATAGATAGGGGATCTGAAATGCCTCAGGGGGGTGTGTGGGGGGGGTGCGGGGGAGGGGGGACTGCGGGGGAGGGGGTGCTGCGGGGGAGGGGGGGCTGCGGGGGAGGGGAGGGGGGGTGCGGGGGAGGGGAGGGGGAAGGGGAGGGTGCGGGGGAGGGGAGGGGGGTGCGGGGGAGGGGGGGTGCGGGGGAGGGTAGGGAGGGGTGCAGGGGAGTGGGGGTGCGGGGGAGGGGAGGGGGGGTGCGGGGGAGAGGAGTGGGGGTGCGGGGAGGGGAGGGGGGGTGCGAGGGAGGGGAGGGGGGTGCGGGGGAGGGGAGGGTGCAGGGGAGGGGAGGGTGCGGGGGAGGGGAGGGGGGTGCGGGGGAGGGGAGGGGGGTGCGGGGGAGGGGAGGTAGAGGGGGTTCGGGGGAGCGCGGGGGAGGGGGACGTGCGGGGGCGGGGGGGAGCGGGGCGCTCGGGGGAGGGGGGCGCGCGGGGGAGGGGGGGCGCGGGGGAGGGGGGCGCGGGGGAAGGGGGGCGCGGCGGAGGGGGGCGTGCGGGGGAGGGGGCGTGGGGGGAGGGGGGGCGCGGGGGAGGGTGCGTGCGGGGAAGGGGGGCGCGGGGGGTGGGGGGCGCGGGGGAGGGGGCGGGGGAGGGGGGTGTGGGGGAGGGGGCGTGGGGGGGGAGGGGGCATGGGGGGGAGGGGGCGTGCGGGGGAGGGGGGCGCGAGGGGGGAGGGGAGGAGCGCGGGGGGAGGGGGGGTGTGGGGGGCATGGGGGGAGGGGGCGTGGGGAGGGGGTTCGCGCAGGGGGAGGGGGCGCGCGCGGGAGGAGGGGGCATGGGGGGGAGGGGGGTGCGGGGGTGCGCGGGTGGGAGGGGGACGCGGGGGTGCGCGGGGGAGGGGGTGGCGCGGGGGGGGTGCGGGGGAGGGGGAGGCGGGGGAGGGGAGGCGGTGTTGCGTTGGAGGGGGGGTGTGGGGGAGGGGAGGGGTGCGGGGGAGGGGCGGTGCGGGGGAGGGGAGGGGTGCGGGGGAGGGGGGGGTGCGGGGGAGGGGAGGGGGGTGCAGGAGAGGGGAGGAGAGGGACGGGTGCGAGGGAGGGGTGCGGGGGAGGAGAGGGAGGTGTGCGGGGGAGGGAGGGGGGAGGGGAGGGGCGGGGGAGTGGAGGTGGGGTGCGGGGAGGGGAGGGGGGGTGCGGGGGGAGGGGGAGCGCGGGGGAGGGGGCGCGCGGGGGAGGGGGCGCGCGGGGGAGGGGGGAGGGTGTCGCGCGGGGGGAGGGGCTCGCGCAGGGGGAGGGGGTGCGGGGGAGGGGGTGTGGGGGGAGGGGGCGCGGAGGTGCGGGGGAGAGGGGGGGGCGCGGGTGAGGGGGGTGCGGAGGAGGTGGGGTATGTGGGAGGGGGGCGCGCGGGGGAAGGGGGTGCGGGGGAGGGGGCGTGGGGGGGAAGGGGGGGCGCGGGGAAGGGGGGCGCGGCGGAGGGGGGCGTGCGGGGGAGTGGGCGTGGGGGGAGGGGGGGCGCGGGGGAGGGTGCGTGCGGGGGAGGGTGCGTGCGGCGAAGGGGGGGCGCGGGGGGAGGGGGAGCGCGGGGGAGGGGGGGCGTGGGGAGGGGGGGCGCGGGGGAGGGGGGGCGCGGGGAGGGGGGCGGGGGAGGTGGGCATGGGGGAGGGGGCGTGGGGGGAAGGGGCGTGGGGGGGGAGGTGGCGTGGGGGGAGTGGGCATGGGGGGGAGGGGGCGTGGGGGGGAGTGGGCATGGGGGTGAGCGGGCGTGGGGGGGAGGGGGCGTGGGGGAGTGGGCGTGGGGGGGAGGGGGGCGCGGGGAGGGGGGCGCGGGGAGGGGGCGTGGGGGGGAGGGGGCGTGGGGGGGGAGGGGGCATTGGGGGGGGGGCGTGCGGGGGAGGGGGGCGCGCGGGGGGAGGGGAGGAGCGCGGGGGGAGGGTGGGCGGGGGGAGGGGGGCGGGGGAAGGGGGGGCGTGGGGGGGAGGGGGGGGACATGCGGGGGAGGGGGCGTGGGGAGGGTGTTCGCGCGGGGGGAGGGGGGCGCGCGGGGGAGGAGGGGGACGTGGGGGTGCGCGGGGTAGGGGAGGGGGATGCGGCGGAGGGAGGGGGGGTGCGGGGTAGGGGGGTGTGGGGGAGGGGAGGGGTGCGGGGGAGGGGAGGGTGCGGGTGAGGTGGGGTGCGGGGGAGGGGGGTGCGGGGGAGGGAGGGGGTGCCGGGGAGGGGACGGGGGCGCGGGGGAGGGGGGGTGCGGGGGAGGGGGGCATGGGGGGGAGGGGGCGTGCGGGGGAGGGGGGCGCGAGGGGGGAGGGGAGGAGCGCGGGGGGAGGGGGGGTGTGGGGGGCATGGGGGGAGGGGGCGTGGGGAGGGGGTTCGCGCAGGGGGAGGGGGGCGCGCGGGGGAGGAGGGGGCATGGGGGGGAGGGGGGTGCGGGGGTGCGCGGGTGGGAGGGGGACGCGGGGGTGCGCGGGGGAGGGGGTGGCGCGGGGGGGGTGCGGGGGAGGGGGAGGCGGGGGAGGGGAGGCGGTGTTGCGTTGGAGGGGGGGTGTGGGGGAGGGGAGGGGTGCGGGGGAGGGCGGTGCGGGGGAGGGGGAGGGGTGCGGGGGAGTGGGGGTGCGGGGGAGGGGAGGGGGGTGCGGGAGAGGGGAGGGAGAGGGACGGGTGCGAGGGAGGGGTGCGGGGAGGAGAGGGAGGGGTGCGGGGGAGGGAGGGGGGAGGGGAGGGGGGCGGGGGAGTGGAGGTGGGGTGCGGGGAGGGAGGGGGGGTGCGGGGGAGGGGGAGCGCGGGGGAGGGGGCGCGCGGGGGAGGGGGCGCGCGGGGAGGGGGGAGGGTGTCGCGCGGGGGGAGGGGCTCGCGCAGGGGGAGGGGGGTGCGGGGGAGGGGGTGTGGGGGGAGGGGGCGCGGGGGTGCGGGGGAGAGGGGGGGCGCGGGTGAGGGGGGTGCGGAGGAGGTGGCGTATGTGGGAGGGGGGCGCGCGGGGGAAGGGGGTGCGGGGGAGGGGGCGTGGGGGGGAGGGGGGGCGCGGGGAAGGGGGGGCGCGGCGGAGGGGGGCGTGCGGGGGAGTGGGCGTGGGGGGGAGGGGGGGCGCGGGGGAGGGTGCGTGCGGGGGAGGGTGCGTGCGGCGAAGGGGGGGCGCGGGGGAGGGGGAGCGCGGGGGAGGGGGGGCGTGGGGGAGGGGGGGGCGCGGGGGAGGGGGGGCGCGGGGAGGGGGGCGGGGAGGTGGGCATGGGGGGAGGGGGCGTGGGGGAGGGGGCGTGGGGGGGAGGTGGCGTGGGGGGGAGTGGGCATGGGGGGAGGGGGCGTGGGGGGGAGTGGGCATGGGGGTGAGCGGGCGTGGGGGGGAGGGGGCGTGGGGGAGTGGGCGTGGGGGGGAGGGGGGCGCGGGGAGGGGGGCGCGGGGAGGGGGCGTGGGGGGGAGGGGGCGTGGGGGAGAGGGGCATTGGGGGGGGCGTGCGGGGGAGGGGGGCGCGCGGGGGGAGGGGAGGAGCGCGGGGGGAGGGTGGGCGGGGGGAGGGGGGGCGGGGGAAGGGGGGCGTGGGGGGTAGGGGGGGACATGCGGGGGAGGGGGCGTGGGGAGGGTGTTCGCGCGGGGGGAGGGGGGCGCGCGGGGGAGGAGGGGGGACCGTGGGGGTGCGCGGGGTAGGGGAGGGGGATGCGGCGGAGGGGAGGGGGGGTGCG
>NW_027592022.1:0-65348 GCF_964213995.1 Mustelus asterias
CCCTCCCCCCCCGCCTCTCCCCTCCCCCCCCCCGCTCTCTCCCCTCCCCCCCCCGCTCTCTCCCCTCCCCCCCCGCTCTCTCCCCTCCCCCCCCGCTCTCTCCCCTCCCCCCCCGCTCTCTCCCTCCCCCCCCGCTCTCTCCCCTCCCCCCCCGCTCTCTCCCCTCCCCCCCCGCTCTCTCCCCTCCCCCCCGCTCTCCCCTCCCCCCCCGCTCTCTCCCCTCCCCCCCCGCTCTCTCCCCTCCCCCCCCGCTCTCTCCCCTCCCCCCCGCTCTCTCCCCTCCCCCCCCGCTCTCTCCCCTCCCCCCCCGCTCTCTCCCCTCCCCCCCCGCTCTCTCCCCTCCCCCCCCGCTCTCTCCCCTCCCCCCCCGCTCTCTCCCCTCCCCCCCCGCTCTCTCCCCTCCCCCCCCGCTCTCTCCCCTCCCCCCCCGCTCTCTCCCCTCCCCCCCCGCTCTCTCCCCTCCCCCCCCGCTCTCTCCCCTCCCCCCCCGCTCTCTCCCCTCCCCCCCGCTCTCTCCCCTCCCCCCCCGCTCTCTCCCCTCCCCCCCCGCTCTCTCCCCTCCCCCCCCGCTCTCTCCCCTCCCCCCCCGCTCTCTCCCCTCCCCCCCCGCTCTCTCCCCTCCCCCCCCGCTCTCTCCCCTCCCCCCCCGCTCTCTCCCCTCCCCCCCCGCTCTCTCCCCTCCCCCCCGCTCTCTCCCCTCCCCCCCCGCTCTCTCCCCTCCCCCCCCGCTCTCTCCCCTCCCCCCCCGCTCTCTCCCCTCCCCCCCGCTCTCTCCCCTCCCCCCCCGCTCTCTCCCCTCCCCCCCCGCTCTCTCCCCTCCCCCCCCGCTCTCTCCCCTCCCCCCCCCGCTCTCTCCCCTCCCCCCCCCGCTCTCTCCCTCCCCCCCCGCTCTCTCCCCTCCCCCCCCGCTCTCTCCCCTCCCCCCCCGCTCTCTCCCCTCCCCCCCCGCTCTCTCCCCTCCCCCCCCGCTCTCTCCCCTCCCCCCCCGCTCTCTCCCTCCCCCCCCCCTCCCCCCCCCGCTCTCTCCCCTCCCCCCCCCGCTCTCTCCCCTCCCCCCCCCCCGCTCTCTCCCCTCCCCCCCCCCGCTCTCTCCCCTCCCCCCCCCCGCTCTCTCCCCTCCCCCCCCCCGCTCTCTCCCCTCCCCCCCCGCTCTCTCCCCTCCCCCCCCCGCTCTCCCCCCTCCCCCCCCCGCTCTCTCCCCTCCCCCCCCCGCTCTCTCCCCTCCCCCCCCCCCCGCTCTCTCCCCTCCCCCCCCGCTCTCTCCCCTCCCCCCCCCGCTCTCTCCCCTCCCCCCCCCGCTCTCTCCCCTCCCCCCCCCGCTCTCTCCCCACATCAGTGTCCCTGCGCTCCTCCAATTCCAGCCTGTCCAGTCTCTCTCCATAGCTGAAATGCTCCGTCCCAGGCAGCATCCTGGTGTATCTCCTCTGCACCGTTTCCAGTGCGATCACATCCTTCCTGTAATGTTGCGACCAGAACTGCACACAGTTCTCCCGCTGTGGCCTCTGCAACATTTTCTACAGCTCCATCCTCACCTCCCTGCTCTTATAGTCTAAGCCTCGGCTAATAAAGGGAAGTCTCCCGTCTGCCTTCGTAACCACCTTGGCTGGGATTTTATGGCCTCACTCGTCCCGAAACCGTAATATCCCCCCCGCCGCCCCGTGACTTTTCCATGGTCCATCCCTCGCCTGCTCCGAATCCCCTGATGGGTGGGAAGGTGAAATTCCAGCCTTGTCTCCCATCCTGCTGCCTTCAGGGATCTTTGGACATGCGCCCCAAGCTCCCTCTGGTCCTCTGTCCTAGCATCCTATTCTTCATTATGTATTCCCTCGCCTCGTTAGTCCTCTCAAAAATGCAGCACCTTACACTTTTCAGGGTTAAATTCCTTTTGCCGCTGTTCTGACCATCCTGTCTGTGTCATCCTGTAACCTAAGGCTTTGCTCCTCACTCTTCATCTCACCACCAAGTATTATATCTCAGTGTCGTGAAAATACTTGACCATTTGGTCTGTTAAAGATGTTTCAAGTCGGTTCATTTGAGTTGATTTATTATTGTCACATGTATTGGGATACAGTGAAAAGTATTGTTTCTTGCGCGCTATACAGACAAAGCATACCGTTCATTGAGTACATAGGGGAGGAGGATTTGAGTTGATTTATTATTGTCACTTGCATTGGGGTACAGTGAAAAGGATTGTTTCTTGTGCACTAGACGGACAATATTGTCACAAGTAGGCTTACATTAACACCGCAACTAAGTTACTGTGATAATCCCCTGGTCGCCACACTCCGGCACCTGTTCGGGTAACTGTGAGGGAGAATTTAGTATGGCCGATGCATCCTAACCAGCACATCTTTTGGACTGTGGGAGGAAACCCACGCAGACACAGGGAGAACGTGCAGACTCCACACAGACAGTGACCCAAGCCGGGAATCGAACCCGGGTCCCTGGCGCTGTGAGGCAGCAGTGCTAACCACTGAGCTATCATGCTGCCCATACCATTCGTAGAGTACATAAAAGGAAAGGAGAGGGTGCAGAATGTAGTGTTACAGTCATAGCTAGGGTGCAGAGAAAGGTCAGCTTAATGTGAGGTCGCTCCATTCAAAAGTCTGATGGCAGCAGGGAAGAAGCTGTTCTTGAGTTGGTTGGTACGTGACCTCAGACTTTTGTATATTTTTCCCAATGGAAGAAGGTGGAACAGAGAATGTCCGGTGTGTGTTGGGTCCTTGATTTTGCTGGCTACTTTCCCGAGGCAGCGGGAAGTGTAGACAGAGTCAATGGATGGGAGGCTGGTTTGTACGATGGGGCTGGGCTACATTCACCACCCTTTGTAGTTCCTTGCGGTCTTGGGCAGAGCAGGAGCCCAGACCAAGCTGTGATACAACCAGAAAGGATGCTTTCTATGGTGCATCTGTAAAAGTTGGTGAGAGTCGTAGCTGACATGCCGAATTTGCTTAGTCTTCTGAGAAAGTAGAGGCGTTGGTGGGGCTTTCTTAACTATAGTGTCGGCATGGGGGGGACCAGGACAGGTTGTTGGTGATCTGGACACCTAAAAACCTGAAGCTCTCGACCATTTACACTTCATCCCCGTTGATGTAGACAGGGGCATGTTCTCCTTTTACGCTTCCTGAAGTCGATGACAATCTCCCTCGTTTTGCTGACATTGAGGGAGAGATTATTGTCGCTATACCACTTGGGTGGAAATTCATTTTTTACGGTGATTTGCGTGATGTAACCAGTACGCTTCTGAATGATAAGTCCTGGCGGTCCTTTGAGCGATCAATCGGGAGCAAGATGGACAGGAACAACTCTCACGCGCTCTGCAAATGTAATCTCCATGTTCAGAATTTGAGCTTTAAGTCTAACCTCTCTGGCGGTTAATGAAGTTGTATTTCATTTCAGATGGCTTTCCTAGATGTAAGTGAACTGTCCTTCATCCAAGACTTGGGTCCGAAAGGCTTGTAAGTGAATTGAATTGTTTCCTCGTGATAATTAAAAGTCTGACTGACTCACTGCACCGGCCAGTTCTTAATGCAGCAACATCATGTTACGATGCGGAGGTTGTTCCCCTTTAAGACGTAACGCTGAGTCGCCCAAAGAGGAATCCCTCGCCTCGTAATCTATTCAAAGTGTGTGGGAAGGTGTGAACTGCCCTTCAGTAACGTTTAGTGGGTAACTCACAGAAATACTAACACTCGCATGAAAATTAACTCTTAATTTAGTTATTTAACTATCCAGGAGCTTTAACCAAACAAGTAGTATGTCGAATAAAATAAGATTCTACTGGAATGCTGTTCAAATAAATACAAAACTCATTCATTCACCAAAAGTATAATAACTGAATTCCGTCACTCTCAAAAAAACCCAATACAACCAGGTTTTGTGACTTTCAGAAACTTTTGGAGTTCTTCTGTGGATTCCCTCTGTCTGAGAGTTCTTTCTGATTTGGTACCTTTCGCTGGTGAGATGGTGCATTTTCTGAAGAGATATATACAGCTGGCAGGGTGGAGACCTGCTCTCTTCCCCTCAACTTGAGAGGCAGCAGTTGCCAACTAGCTGTTTTTTTTCCCTCTTTGCACTCACTTTTATACCTGGGGTGACCTATCAATTTTCGCACAGTTGGATTGGGTCTGCTGTATTCAACAACATCGGATTCAAATCTCATAGGTTCTTGGTAGCTGAGTACTTGCTTTCAATTGATTGGGCAAAATTCAAAACATTCAAATGTCTTGAGCCTGTTACCAAGGCAACCCTGCTGCCATGCTTTGGATACAAAATGTTTCGGTCTGGGACTCTGTGTGTACTTTGCATTTTAAACCCCCAAACATTGAAACCAAACCAGCTTTTAAAGGGACCACCACAATGTTTTGTCCCTCTAGAATTTTCTTTCCATTCTTTATAAACTCAACTTCGCAACGATAGGAACACAGGAATTAGGAACAGAAGGAGGCCATTCAGCCCTTCGAGCCTGCTCCGCCATTCAATCAGATCATGGCTGATCTCTCCCTGGTCTCAAATCCACCTCCCCACCTGTTCCCCATATCCCTTTAACACATTTTAAAAATCAGAAATATATCTATCTCCTTCTTGAAACCATTCAATGATTCAGTCTCCTCGCGCTATGGGGCAGTGAGTTCCACAAACTCACCACCCTCTGCGAGAAGTAGTTCCTTCTCATCTCAGTTATAAATCCACCGCCTCTCAACCTATACCTGTGACCTCTTGTTCGAGATTGCCCCACAAGAGGAAACATTTGGTCTGTATTTACTCTATCAGTCTCTTTTTAGTATTTTACTAAAATCAGATCCCCTCTCGTCCTTCTAAACTCCAGCGATGTGTAGGTTAGGTGGATTGGCCATGCTAAATTGCCCCTTGGTCTCAGGGGGATTAGCAGGGTTACGGGGATAGGGCCTGGGTGGGATTGTGATTGGTGCAGACTCGATTTGATGAATAGTCTCTTTCTGCACTGTCGGGATTTTATGAACACGATGTGTGATCCATTTCCTTCAAACTCACTGGAGTTCAGAAGGATAAGAGGGGATCTGATCCAGGTGTTGTCGGGAAAAATCCCTTGTACCAGTGCCTTCAAGGAGGTCGAGTCGCAAGGCAAGGTTCAAAGCGTTTTTCTTTATTGTACAATTACTGTGATCCCAGGGAGACCCCCGTAGCCAGCTTAGAAACAGTGGCTTGGCCACGTTGATCTCAATAGTTACACATTTGCTCTGGATATTTATAGGAATCCAAATTCGAGCGGGAACATTTGCTCATACATTTTTACAATACTTAAAAAGTGTCCTATCTGGTCAGGAAGTTCCCTGGTAGACTTTGTCAATTTGCACCTGTATGGTGTGTGTCCGTGTTAATGGGACTGCCTGTTCTTGCCCCGGTGTTTTAATGTGTTTCCCATTATCCTCTCGATGTGTCCCCTTATCTAAATCGACCTCTGATGTTTTGTGTCTGTATTCTATGCTTGCGAGATGAGGTGTTAATGTCATTTTGTCCTGCTGTGTGTAGGGGGATTTAATTAATCTTTTATTCTTTTTATCCCGGTTTATTAAGTTTCTTTGCCTGCCTTGGCCATTTTATTCCCATAATATTTTATTTGCAGTACAGTTGTGCCATATATCCCACTGCCAGGTCTTTACTCGCAGATATCCCGATCTTCTGGCCAAGGGCCGGTTTAAAATGCAGCTTCGTGCTGTTGCTGGGCAGAATAAGGATCTTCCATCAAACTTGAATTAAAGGTTTCTCAGCTGTGCAGAGGGGGATTTAAACGAATGTCCATTCGGGTGTTCCCCTCTGCATTGTGGGCACGTTATGAATGGTGCCAATCAGTCCAATAAATGAATATGTTTAATAAGGTGAATATTGGTGAGATAATAAAAATATGGCTTTGGAAAATGGCCTACTTCAGTGGGATATGAAATACTAAAAGAGACTGATAGAGTAAATACAGACCAAATGTTTCCTCTTGTGGGGCAATCTCGAACAAGAGGTCACAGGTATAGGCTGAGAGGCGGTGGATTTATAACTGAGATGAGGAGGAACTGCTTCTCGCAGTGGGTGGTGAGTTTGTGGAACTCACTGCCCCATAGCGCGGTGGAGTCTGAACCATTGAATGGTTTCAAGAAGGAGATGGATATATTTCTAATAAAAAGGGGATAAAGGGGAACAGGTGGGGGGGTGGATTCGAGACCAGGGAGAGATCAGCCATGATCTGATTGAATAGCGGAGCAGGCTCGAAGGGCTGAATGGCCTCCTTCTGTTCCTAATTCCATGTTCCTGAAGCATGTCTAGAGGTTGCCAGGTAACTCGGGAGTGGCGTAGCTGTTACCATCAAAGGGGCAAGTCTTGCCATGGGCTCTATTCATTGTGGCACGATGGCACAGTGGGTTAGCACTGCTGCTTCACAGCGCCAGGGATCCGGGTTCGATTCCTGGCCTTGGGTCACTGTCTGTGCGGAGTCTGCACGTTCTCCCCGTGTCTGCGTGGGTTTCCTCCGGGTGCTCCGGTTTCCTCCCACAGTCTGAAAGATGTGTTGGTTAGGTCGGTGGATTGGCCGTGCTAAATTGCCCCTTAGTGTCAGGGGGACTAGCTGGGGTAAATGGGGTTATGGGTATAGGGCCTGGGTGGGATTGCGGTCGGTGCGAACCTGATGGGCTGAATGGCCTCATTCTGCATTGTAGGGACTCTCTGATTCGATGATATCGATACCTGGGTGGTGGAGCTACATCGTGAGCCAGTGAAGGAACCTGGGTTATTTTTCCCACGGGGAAGATGCAAGGTGAATTGGCGTGTGTTTTAATTGCAGCGTTCTTGTCTCCACAGGGAGGGGATGATTGTGAAGCGATCGGGAGGGCATCGCATTCCCGGCTTGAACTGCTGCGGGCGAGACAACATCTGCTATCGCTGGTCCAAGAGGTCAGTGGGTGCCAGGACACGCGGTTTCCCACGCCGCGGCTCACTCCCGCTCCATACGGGAGAGTCAGCCCTGACCAGATGGATGTAACCCTGAGATTACCACCTTTCCATCCCCTCAAGTACCTCTGCGCCCCCTCACCCCCACCCCGACGCCACTCCCCCACACCTGCCTGATCTGCCCGCTCTGGCATGGCACTATCTCAGGCTGCCCTTTTGGACCGTTTACACCCTGTGCCCATCACCCAATTGGATTATTCTTCACCACCAATCCAATTATCTACCCACAATTCCCGGCTTGGGTCACTGTCTGTGTGGAGTCTGCACGTTCTCCCCGTGTCTGCGTGGGTTTCCTCCGGGTGCTCCGGTTTCCTCCCACAGTCTAGAGATGTGCAGGTTAGGTGGATTGGCCATGCTAAATTGACTTTTAGTGTTAGGGGAATTTGCAGGGTAAATCCGCAGGGTTTTGGGGGTTGGGCCTGGGTGGGATTGTGGTCGGTGCAGACTCGATGGGCCAAATGGCCTCCTTCTGCACTGTGGGGATTATATTCTATTCTCTTCACCCCCAACATTTAAGGTGATGGTCTAGTGGTATCATAGCTGGACCATTACTCCAGAAACTCAGCTAATGTTCTGGGGACCCGAGTTCGAATCCCACCATAGCAGACGTTCCAATTTGAATTCAATGAAAGATATCTGAAATTTAGATTCTACTGATGACCGTGAAGCCATTGATTTTCGAAAAACCCATCTGGTTCACTGCTATCCTTTAGGGAAGGAAATCTGCTGTCCTTACCCGGTCTGGCCTACACGTGACTCCAGAGCCACAGCAATGTGGTTGGCTCTCAACTGCCCTCGGGCAACTAAGGATGGGCAATAAATGCTGGCCCAGCCAGCGACATGCCAAGTGCTCATCCAGGTACTTTTTAAAGGATGTGAGGCATCCCACCTCCACCACCCTCCCAGGCAGCGCATTCCAGACCCTCACCACCCTCTGGGTAAAAAGGTTTTTTCCTCAAATCCCCCCCAAACCTCCTGCCCCTCACCCTGAACCTCTGACCCCTCGTGACTGACCCTTCAACTAAGGGGAACAGCTGCTCCTTATCCACTCTGTCCGTGTCCCTCATAATCTTGTCCACCTCGATCAGGTCACCCTTTTATTTTTTCTGCTTCAACGAAAACAACGCAAGTCTACCCAACCTCTTCACATAGCTGAAATGTTCCATCCCAGGCAGCATCCTGGTGAATCTCCTCTGCACCCTCTCCAGTGAAATCACATCCTTCCTGTAATGTGGCGACCAGAACTGCACACAGTGCTCCAGCTGTGGCCTCAACAAAGTTCTATACAACTCCATCATGACCTCCCTGCTTTTGTAATCTAAGCCTCGATTGATAAAGGCAAGTGTCCCATATGCCTTTTTCACCACGCTACTGACATGCCCGTCCTGCCTTCAGAGATCTGTGGACAAACACCCCAACGTCCCTTTGTTCAACAGGACACCTTCGTGTCATGCCATTCATTGAATACTTCCTTGTCAAATGACTCCTTCCAAAGTGTTATCACCTCACACTTTTCAGGGTTAAATTCCATCTGCCACTAATCCGCCCATTTGATCATTGTGTCCATATCTTCCTGTAACCCAAGATACTCCACCTCACTGCTAACCAGCCAGCCAATCTTTGTGCCATCCGCAAACTTACTAATCCTACCCCTACATTGTCATCTATTGGTTTGATTTATTATTGTTACATGTATTGGGATACAGTGAAAAGTATTATTTTTTGCGCGCTGTACAGACAAAGCATACCGTTCATAGAGAAGGAAACGAGAGAGTGCAGAATGTAGTGTTACAGTCATAGCTAGGGTGTAGAGAAAGATCAACTTAATACAAGGTAGATCCATTCAAAAGTCTGACAGCAGCAGGGAAGAAGCTGTTCTTGAGTCGGTTGGTCCGTGACCTCAGACTTTTGCCCCTTAGTGTCCAAAGATGTGCAGCTTAGGTAAATTTGGCCATGCTATATTGCCCCTGAGCGTCAGGAGGATTAGCAGGGTAAATATGTGGGGTTACGGGGTCATAGCTAGGAGAGAAAGATTAACTTAGTGTAAGGTAGTCCATTCAAAAGCCTGATGGCAGCAGGGAAGAAGCTGTTCTTGAGTCGGTTGGTGCGTGACCTCAGATTTTGCATCTTTTTCCCGGTGGAAGAGAGAATGTCCGGGGTGCGTGGGGTCCTTAATTATGCTGGCTGCTTTTCCCCGAGGCAGCGGGAAGTGTAGACAGAGTCGATGGATGGGAGGCTGGTTTGCGTGATGGATTGGGCTACATTCACGACCGTTTGTAGTTCCTTGCGGTCTTGGGCAGAGCAGGAGCCATACCAAGCTGTGATACAACCAGAAAGAATGCTTTCTGTGGTGCATCTGTAAAAGTTGGTGAGAGTTGTAGCTGACATGCCAAATTTCCTTAGTCTCCTGAGAAAGTAGAGGTGTTGGTGGGGCTTTCTTAACTATAGTGTCGGCGTGGGGGGGACCAGGACAGGATGTTGGTGATCTGGACACCTAGAAACTTGAAGCTCTCGACCCTTTTTACTTCATCCCCATGGATGTAGACAGGGGCATGTTCTCCTTTACGCTTCCTGAAGTCGATGACAATCTCCTTCATTTTGTTCTTCAGGTGGATGGTCATCAAGGATTCCTTCCTCCTCTACATGCGGCCTTCCAATGGCGTCATCTCCTTTGTGTTACTCTTCGACAAAGGCTTCAATGTCCAAGTTGGCAGCAAGGACACGGGCACCAAATACGGGGTGATGATCGAAAATCAGTCCAGGTTCGACCGCTCTCACTCTCTGCCTCTCTCGTCTGTTTGTGCGTCTTTCCGAGGGGAATTGGGGAGAGGCGGTCCTCCCCCTTCGCCCCTGTTAGATATGTTTGTGGCCTCCTTGTAATTCCTGGTAAACATGTCCCGTTCCCAAAAACGCCTGACTAAAATCTGTCTGGGGGTGAGGGGTTAACCTTCAAGTCAGAGCTCCGAATGGCACACCGACCTGAAAGGATCACTTCCACTTCTCCCCATCTCTCTCCGACAGACCTGCTGAGTGTTCCCAACATTTTCTTTTCCGGAATTTCCATCCTGAGCGATTTGTGCTGTTGTTTAAATAAAAAACAAGTCTTGATTTTCACATTTTCAATTGAGTCAGGAGGATGTGGGACTCACTCCCACGGAAAGTGGGGGAGGATGTGGGACTCACTCCCACGGAAAGTGGGGGAGAATGTGGGAGTCGCTCCCACGGGGAGTGGGGGAGAATGTGGGACTCGCTCCCACGGGGAGTGGGGGAGAATGTGGGACTCGCTCCCACGGGTAGTGGGGGAGAATGTGGGACTCGCTCCCACGGGGAGTGGGGGAGAATGTGGGACTCGCTCCCACGGGGAGTGGGGGAGAATGTGGGACTCGCTCCCACGGGGAGTGGGGGAGAATGTGGGACTCGCTCCCACGGGGAGTGGGGAGAATGTGGGACTCGCTCCCACGGGGAGTGGGGGAGAATGTGGGACTCATTCCCACGGGGAGTGGGGGAGAATGTGGGACTCGCTCCCACGGGGAGTGGGGGAAAATGTGGGACTCATTCCCACGGGGAGTGGGGGAGAATGTGGGACTCGCTCCCACGGGGAGTGGGGGAGAATGTGGGACTTGCTCCCACGGGGAGTGGGGACAATGTGGGACTCGCTCCCACGGGGAGTGGGGAGAATGTGGAACTTGCTCCCACGGGGAGTGGGGGAGGATGTGGGACTCGCTCCCACGGGGAGTGGGGGAGAATGTGGGACTCACTCCCACGGGGAGTGGGGAGAATGTGGGACTTGCTCCCACGGGGAGTGGGGGAGAATGTGGGACTTGCTCCCACGGGGAGTGGGGGAGAATGTGGGACTTGCTCCCACGGGGAGTGGGGGAGAATGTGGGACTTGCTCCCACGGGGAGTGGGGGAGAATGTGGGACTTGCTCCCACGGGGAGTGGGGGAGAATGTGGGACTCGCTCCCACGGGGAGTGGGGAGAATGTGGAACTTGCTCCCACGGGGAGTGGGGGAGGATGTGGGACTCGCTCCCACGGGGAGTGGGGGAGAATGTGGGACTCACTCCCACGGGGAGTGGGGGAGAATGTGGGACTTGCTCCCACGGGGAGTGGGGGAGAATGTGGGACTTGCTCCCACGGGGAGTGGGGGAGAATGTGGGACTTGCTCCCACGGGGAGTGGGGGAGAATGTGGGACTCGCTCCCACGGGGAGTGGGGGAGAATGTGGGACTCGCTCCCACGGGGAGTGGGGGAGAATGTGGGACTCGCTCCCGTGGGGAGTGAGGAGAATGTGGGAGTCGCTCCCACGGGGAGTGGGTGAGAATGTGGGACTCGCTCCCACGGGGAGTGGAGGAGAATGTGGGACTTGCTCCCACGGGGAGTGAGGAGAATGTGGGACTCGCTCCCGCGGGGAGCGGGGAGAATGTGGGACTCGCTCCCATGGGGGGTCTTCAAGGTGCATAGTATCGGGACAGTTAAATGGGGGGAAGCTGGATAAACACATGAGGGAGGAAGAAATGGCAGGATATGGGGATGGTGTGAGGTGGAGAGGGGGTGGGAGGAGGCTGAGGTGGAGCAGTAACACCAGCATGGAGCAGATGGGCTGAAGGGCCAGTTTCTGTGGGTTGTGATATGGGAGTCGCTCTGCACTGTGGGAATCTACAGCGGAGAGGCAAGGATCTTTCAACGCAACCTCGTAATAATGAGCCCAATCGAGGCTGCCGGTCTCCCGCTAACACTCTGCGCTTTGTTCCTTTGTGCCCAGGACTCTGATCATTAAGTGCAGCAATTATCGGCAGGCCTGTTGGTGGAAACAGGAAATCACTAACTTGGCCGAGAGGCACGGGCAGGATTTCCTCACCGAACATCGCTTCGATTCCTTTGTTCCAGCTCGGCACGACATCCTGGCCCGCTGGTAACTATCGAACCCACTGTCCCCACCCCTCACCTCCTCTCCCTCCCCCTCCACCCCCTCTCCTTCCCGCCCCCCCCATCTCCCTCCGCCCCCCCCCTCCTTCCCTCTATCCCCCCTTCTCCCTCCCCCAACCACCTCCTCTCCCTCCCTCCATTCCCCCACCTCCTCTCCCTCCCCTGGTCCCCCTCCACTCCCTCTCCCACTCCCTCCGCCCCCTCTCCTTCCCCTCCCATTCCCCTCCACCCTCTCCTTCCCTCTATCCCCCCTCCACCCCATCTCCCTCTCCCAACCACCTCCTCTCCCTCCCCTGGTCCCCCTCCACTCCCTCTCCCACTCCCTCCGCCCCCTCTCCTTCCCCCCCCCCCCCCATCTCCCTCCGCCCCCCCCTCCTTCCCTCTATTTCCCCCCTCCACCCCATCTCCCTCCCCCAACCACCTCCTCCCCCTCCCTCCATTCCCCCACCTCCTCTCCCTCCCCCAACCACCTCCTTCCCCTCCCTCCATTCCCCCACCTCCTCTCCCTCCCCTGGTCCCCCTCCACTCCCTCTCCCGCTCCCTCTGCCCCCTCTCCTTCCCCCATCCCCCTCCACCCCATCTCCCTCCCCCAACCACCTCCTCTCCCTCCCTCCATTCCCCCACCTCCTCTCCCTCCCCTAGTCCCCCTCCACTCCCTCTCCCGCTCCCTCTGTCCCCTCTCCTTCCCCCATCCCCCTCCACCCCATCTCCTCCCCCAACCACCCCTTCTCCCTTCCTCCCTCCCTCCAACCACCCCCCTCTCCCTCCCTCCATTCCCCCACCTCCTCTCCCTCCCTCCATTCCCCCACCTCCTCTCCCTTCCTCCATTCCCCCACCTCCTCTCCCTCCCTCCATTTCCCCCACCTCCTCTCCCTCCCTCCATTTCCCCCACCTCCTCTCCCTCCCTCCATTTCCCCCACCTCCTCTCCCTCCCTCCATTCCCCCACCTCCTCTCCCTCCCTCCATTCCCCCACCTCCTCTCCCTCCCTCCATTTCCCCCACCTCCTCTCCCTCCCTCCATTTCCCCCACCTCTTCTCCCTCCCTCCATTCCCCCACCTCCTCTCCCTCCCTCCATTCCCCCACCTCCTCTCCCTCCCTCCATTCCCCCACCTCCTCTCCCTCCCTCCCTCTATGCCCGCTCCACCTTCTCTCCCTCCCCACAGTCCCTGATTTCGTTCGTGCGTGAAAACCAAGGGCCCCATCTCCTCACCCAATTTCTGAGAGAGAGCGAGAGAGGGGGGAGCGACGTGGGTTGGCATGGGGCAAGGTCACGACCTCCCCTTGCCTTTCTCAACAGCGCCCCCCCTCCCCCTCAAATAGCACAGCCATCTTGTATTCGCACTCAACTTTGGTAGTGGGGGGACGACGACCCATCAGTGCACAGCAAGATTCCGCTGAGGGCTGAAGCTAAAGGGCTAAGTTGCCCCTTAGTGTCCTGGGATGCGTCGGTTAGAGGGATTAACGGGGTAAATGTGTGGGGTTACTGGGATAGGGCCTGGGTGGGATTGTGGTCGGTGCCGGCTCGACGGGCCGAATGGCCTCCTTCTGCACTGTAGAGATTCTATGATCTCGCAGCAATGATGGGGACGGCCTAGTGGTATTATTGCCCGACTATTAATCCAGAAACTCAGCTAATGTTCTGGGGGACCCGGGTTCGAATCCCGCCACGGCAGATGGTGGAATTTGAATTCAATAAAAAAAATCTGGAATTAAGAATCTACTGATGACCACGAAACCGTTGTTGGAAAAACCCATCTGGTTCACCAATGTCCTTTCGGGAAGGAAATCTGCCGTCCTTACCTGGTCTGGCCTACATGTGACTCCAGAGCCACAGCAATGTGGTTGTCTCTCAACAGCCCCTCTGAAATGTCCGAGTGAGACACCCAGCTCAAGGGGCAACTAGGGATGGGCAATAAATGTTGGCCCAGCCCAGCGACACCCATGTCCCCCCAATGAATAAGAAAAGTGAGGCAGAGATTCCTAAGAGTCTCTTTGGAAGTCATTGATGGTTCAATACCAAATCCATCTCCCTGGCCACCGGTGCGTCCATCGGATGCGGGTAAAGCGGGGGACGTGGTTGGCGTAACGTCTAAGCAGAGAGCTGGCACTCCCCAACTCCCTCCTTGGCAATGCGGCACTCCCGCAGTGCTGGGCGCACCAGTGATCCCGGGGTGGGCTTGTGACCTGAGGTGGGACCGTGACCCCCAGTTGACCCTTGACCCCTTGGATCCCGATCAGCGCTGCTCTCGGTGGGTGAAGTTGGAACATCTCGGCTCAAAGCCCAGATGGTTCTCTCGCTTGTTGTGGCATCTTGGAATCAGCTTGGCCACCCCACCCTGACCTCCGTCTCTCTCTGTCTCTCCGCAGGTTTGTAAATGGCAGTGGATATTTCTCTGCCCTCTCCGATGCTTTGGAACAAGCCAAGGAAGAGATCTTTATTGCTGATTGGTGGTGAGTCAGCTGTTGTCTTGCATCTGGGCGATCGTACAGCACAGAAGGAGGCCATTTGACCCATCCTGCCTGCGCCATCCCATTTCAAAGAACTATCTCATTGCTCCCCAACTCTTTCCCTTACTCCCCCACCCAAAATCTTTCTCTACACCCTAGCTTTGACTGTAACACTACATTCTGCACCCTCTCCTTTCCTTCTCTATGAATGGTATGTTTTGTCTGTATAGCGCACAAGAAACAATACTTTTCACTGTATCCCAATAAATATGACAAATCAAATCCTTCTCCCCTATGTACTCTATGAACGGTATGCTTTGTCTGTATAGTGTGCAAGAAACAATACTTTTCACTGTATCCCAATGCAGGTAACAATAAATGAAATCCTTGTACAACTTCAACAGGACGTCCCAACTCCTGTATTCAATGTTCTGACCAATGAAACCAAGCATGCCGAATGCCTTCTTCACCACTCTGTCCACCTGTGACTCCACTTTCAAGGAGCTATGAACCTGTACCCCGAGATCTCTTTGTTCTGTAACTCTCCCCAACGCCCGACCATTAACTGAGTAAGTCCTGCCCTGGTTCAATCTACCAAAATGCATCACCTCGCATTTGTCTAAATTAAACTCCATCTGCCATTCGTCAGCCCACTGGCCCAATTGATCAAGATCCCGTTGCAATCCGAGATAACCTCCTTCACTGTCCACTATGCCACCAATTGCATCATCTGCAAACTTACTAACCATGCCTACTAAATTTTCATCCAAATCATTGATACAAATGACAAATAACAATAGGCCCAGCACCAATCCCTGAGGCGCACCACTGGTCACCGGCCTCCAGTTTGAAAAGCAACCCTCTACAACCACTCTGTCTTCTGTCAAGAAGCCAATTTTGTATTCAGTTGGCTATCTCACCCTGGATCCCAAAAGATTTAACCTTCTGCAACAACCTACCACGTGGTACCTTGTCAAAGGCCTTGCTAAAGTCCGGTTGGACAACATCAAATGCACTGCCCTCATCTACCTTCTTGGTTATCTTGGAGTAGGGGGTTTTAGATCAGACGGGCAGCATGCGTCGGTGCAGGCTTGGTGGGCCAAAGAGCCTGTTTCTGTGCTGTAATTTTCTTTATTCTTTGGGGAGCTGAAGACTGCAAGCTACTTTGAGTTTTCAAGATTGTTTGAAATCAGTATTCGACTTAAGGAACTGGATTCCAGTATCATGTGAGCTTTAGCCTGTGCAGTGGTAAATCTATTTCGGAGGGTTTTGTTTATTGGGTATTGGTTTGGATTGGAACGTCTGATATATGTTGGTTGAGGGTTATACATGAGTGTGATTGTTTTGTTCTTGTTTGTTCATGTTAAAAATTCTTGCCATTTTTCTCACTATACATGTTAAGTATATTCTTAAACTTTGTTTGATAAAAGCTCAAAAGTGAGTCTTTTGAATCGCTCCTGAAGTGGAACAAATCATGCTTATCCGAGCCAAATTCAACATTTAAAAAATACTTATGGTTCAGGCAAGTTTCATAAAACGCTTTGAAGTTTCTGCCCTGACCCATAACATTATCCATTTCCCTCTGTGGAAAATTGAATCTGCATCCACCGCCCTTTCAGGGCAGCGCCTTCCAGATCACAACAACTCACTGTAGATAAAAAATATTCTCCAACTCCTTCCCCCTCCCCCTTGTTCTTTTGTCAATTGTCTTAAAATTGGTGTCCTCAGGTTCCCGATCCTTCCACCAGTGGGGACAGATTCTCCTGATCCATTCTGTCAAGATCCCTTCGTGATTTTGAACATCACAATCTCCTCCCAATGTTCTCTTTCGCAAGGGGAACACTCCCAACTGAGAATCCTAGAACCCCTACAGTGCAGAAGGAGGCCATTCAGTCCATCGAGTGTGCACCGACAACAGTCCCACCCAGGCCTTATCCCATTAACCTCACATATTTACCCTGCTAATCTCCCTGATACTAAGGAGCAATTTAGCATGGCCAATCCCCCTAACCTACACATCTTTGGATACTAAGGGGCAATTTAGCATGGCCAATCCCCCTAACCTACACATCTTTGGATACTAAGGGGCAATTTAGCATGGCCAATCCCCCTAACCTACACATCTTTGGATACTAAGGGGCAATTTAGAATGGCCAATCCACCTAACCTACACATCTTTGGATACTAAGGGGCAATTTAGTATGGCCAATCCACCTAATCTGCACATCTTTGGGCACTAAGGGGCAATTTACCATGGCCAATCCACCTAACCTGCACATCTTTGGGCACTAAGGGGCAATTTAGCATGGCCAATCCACCTAACCTACACATCTTTGGAGTGCAGGAGGAAACCGGAGCACCTGAAGGCGAGCCATTCTATCTTCTTAACTGAAGTCCCTCATCCCAGGGACTGTTCTTGTGAACCACATCCGCACTCTCTCCAAAGGCTTCCAACATCCATTGTGCAGGGTGTAGGTGAGGCCTCGCCTGGAATTCTGCATACGGTTTTTGTCCCCTTACCTAAGAAAAGGATATAGTAACATTGGAGGCAGTGCAAAGGAGATTCACCAGGCTAATTCCTGGGATGAGCGGGTTGTCCTATCGAGAGAGATTAAATAGTCTGGCTCTGTATCCCTTGGGAGTGAGAGTGAGGGGGTGACCTTATTCAAAGATATAAGATCCTGAGAGGGTTTTATAGGTGGCACAGTTGTGTACAGTTTGAGGTTTGTGTAGTATCCTAACAATGTTAGGGGTTGTGGGTTTTAAAGAAGAAGATATGTGCACGTGTAGATTCAAAGTAACACGCAACACATTTATTCGAGGAGATATTTTAAAGTTTTTTTAAAAAAGTTTTTATTTATTAGTCACAAGTCGGCTTATCTTTAAACTGCAATGGGATGGACACTGCTGCCTCACAGCGCCAGGGACCTAGGTTCGGTTCCCGGCTTGGGTCACTGTCTGTGTGGAGTTTGTACATTCTCCCCGTGTCTGCGTGGGTTTCCTCTGGGTGCTCTGGCTTCCTCCCGTAGCCCACCAGACGTGCTGGTTAGGCACATTGGCCACGCTAAATTCTCCCTCAGTGTTACCCGAACGCGAGTGTGGCGGCTAGGAGATTTTCACAGTAACTTCATTGCATCGTTAATGGAAGCTTACTTGTGACACTAATTTAATAAACTTTAGACAATGAAGTTACTGTGAGAATCCCCCAGTCGCCACACTCCGGCGCCTGTTCGGGTAACACCGAGGGAGAATTTAGCACCTAACCAGCCCGTCTTTTGGACTGTGGGAGGAAACCGGAGCACCCGGAGGAAACCCACGCAGACACTGGGAGAACGTGCAGACTCCGCACAGAGAGTGACCCAAGCTGGGAATCAAACCTGGGTCCCTGGCTCTATGAGGCGGCAGTGCTAACCACTGTGCCACCGTGCCCCCCACAGTACAAAGTGAAATGAAATCAGCAGCCTGTTCAAACACCCTAACGACATCGCTGTAAAATGATGCGATCAGCTCTCAAAGCAACCATGCAACCGTTTAAATATTGATTTATTTTCTAATGCTCGGCACTGAAGGGATTTCATCTCTCCTCAATTCTTGGTAGGCTGAGCCCGGAGATACACCTGAAAAGACCAGCAAAGGACAACTACTGGAGGCTGGACATTGTACTGAAACGCAAAGCGGTGAGTCACCCACACAGCTGTTAACGTTTCCTCACACTGTTAACTCCACTAGATTGTTACCTTGTGGGACAAGGGCATCGTTGGCAAGACCGGCATTTATGGTCCATCCCTGATTGCCCCTTGATACCCGAGTGTATCTATTGCCCATACATCCTGTACACTGCGAGATGGTTAATTAACCCACTAA
This sequence comes from Mustelus asterias, assembly GCF_964213995.1. Classification (NCBI taxonomy): domain Eukaryota; kingdom Metazoa; phylum Chordata; class Chondrichthyes; order Carcharhiniformes; family Triakidae; genus Mustelus; species Mustelus asterias. The sequence goes on from NW_027592022.1 coordinate 18,215, forward strand.
CTTGATCCAATAATGAATCATAGAATCCTTACTGTACAGAATGTGGCCATTTGGCCCATCAACTCTGCACCAACCCTCTGCCAGAGCATCTTACCCAGACCCTTTCTCCTGCCCTGTCCCCATACACTTACCATGCCAATCCACCTAACCGACACACTTGTGGACACTAAGGGGCAATTTAGCATGATCAATCCACCTAACCTACACATCTTTGGACACTAAGGGACAATTTAGCATGGCCAATCCACCTAACCGACACACTTGTGGACACTAAGGGGCAATTTAGCATGATCAATCCACCTAACCTACACATCTTTGGACACTAAGGGACAATTTAGCATGGCCAATCCACCTAACCCGCACATCTTTGGACACTAAGGGACAATTTAGCATGATCAATCCACCTAACCTACACATCTTTGGACAATAAGGGACAATTTAGCATGGCCAATCCACCTAACCTGCACATCTTTGGGCACTAAAGGGCAATTTAGCATTGGGCAATCCAGCTAACCTGCACATCTTTGGACACTAAGGGGCAATTTAGCATGGCAAATCTACCTCACCTGCACATCTTTGGACAATAAGGGGCAATTTACCATGGCCAATCCACCTAACCCGCACATCTTTGGACAAGAAGGGGCAATTTAGCATGACCAATCCACCTAACCTACACATCTTTGGACAATAAGGGGCAATTTAGCATGACCAATCCACCTAACCTACACATCTTTGGACAATAAGGGGCAATTTAGCATGGCCAATCCACCTAACCTACACATCTTTGGACACTAAGGGGCAATTTAGCATGGCCAATCCACCTAACCCGCACATCTTTGGACAATAAGGGGCAATTTAGCATGGCCAATCCACCTAACCCGCACATCTTTGGACAATAGGGGCAATTTAGCATGGCCAATCCACCTAACCCGCTCATCTTTGGACAATAAGGGGCAATTTAGCATGGCCAATCCACCTAACCCGCTCATCTTTGGACACTAAGGGGCAATTTAGCATGGCCAATCCACCGAACCTGCACATCTTTGGACACTAAGGGGCAATTTAGCACGGCCAATCCGCCTAACCCGCACATCTTTGGACACTAAGGGGCAATTTAGCACGGCCAATCCACCTAACCCGCACATCTTTGGACACTAAGGGGCAATTTAGCATGGCCAATCCACCTAACCTACACATCTTTGGACACTAAGGGGCAATTTAGCACGGCCAATCCCCCTAACCCGCACATCTTTGGACAATAAGGGGCAATTTAGCGTGGCAAATCCACTTAACCTACGTTGTCGCTGTGAAAATCCCCTAGTCACCCACACTCCAGTGCCTGTTCGGGTAACATTGAGGGAGAATTTAGCACGGCCAATCAACCTAACCAGCACATCTTTTGGACTGTGGGAGCAAACCGGAGCACCCGGAGGAAACACGTGCAGACTCCGCACAGACAGTGACCCGAGTCGAGAATCAAACCCGGGTCCCTGGTGCTGTAAGACAGCAGTGTTCACCACTGGGTCACCACAGCACAGTTAAAATTGTGTGATCGTTAACCCTTTCAGTCTTGTTCCAGCATTGAACCCACCTGAACTCTGAACCTTGGTCATGTAAGGGGATTAAAAGTCTTTCCTGCCCCCTCTGTGCCCCTCTCTCCAGGAACAAGGAGTGAAGATCTTCATTCTGCTCTATAAGGAAGTGGAGCTTGCCTTGGGCATTAACAGTGAATACAGCAAGAGAACCTTGACATCTCTCCATTCAAATATCACGGTACGATTACTCTTCCTGAAATATCTGTCTCTCTGGTTTTGGCCCTTTCCTGGTGAGCCTGACACCATATTTCCATCGCGTTGAGATCTATTTGGAAGATCAAACCACAGCGGTTCTTTAATTTGATTTATTGTTGTACATGTATTGGGATACAGTGAAAAGTATTGTTTCTTGCGCGCTATACAGACAAAGCATACCGTTCATAGAGAAGGAAAGGAGAGAGTGCAGAATGTAGTGTTACAGTCATAGCTAGGGTGTAGACAAAGATCAACTTAATGCGAGGTCGGTCCATTCAAAAGTCTGATGGCAGCAGGGAAGAAGCTGTTCTTGAGTCGGTCGGTACGTGACCTCAGACTTTTGTATCTTTTTCCCAACGGCAGAAGGTGGAAGAGAGAATGTCCGGGGTGCGTGGGGGTCCTTGATTATGCCGGCTGCTTTTCCCGAGGCAGTGGGAAGTGTAGACAGAGTCAATGGATGGGAGGCTGGTTTGTGTGATGGATTGGGCTACATTCACAACCTCTTGTAGTTCCTTGCGGTCTTGGGCAGAGCAGGAGCCCAGACCAAGCTGTGATACACCCAGAAAGGATGCTTTCTATGGGGCATCTGTAACAGTTGGTGAGAGTCGGAGCAGTTCAGGAAGGCGGCTCGCCACCAACCTCTCGGGGGGGCAATTGGGGATGGGCAATAAATGCTGGGCCTGGCCAGCGCCGCCCACATCACATCAATGAAGATAAACAGCCGCCATCTTCTCCTCCTTGGACACAGTGGGCGGGGTTTTCTGCCACACTCGCCCCAGAACCAGATAATCCCACCTGATGTCAACGGACCTTTGCATTGTCCACTCCCCCCACCCATTACGATTCCCGTGAGAGCGGGATGGGGAAAACTCTCCCCTGTCTGTTGTTAGACCATAAGATTTGGGGGAGGAATTAGGCCATTGAGTCTGCCCCACCATTTGATCATGTTAGGATTATATTCACTGGAGTTTAGCAGAGTGGGGAGGGGATCTTGTAGAAGCTTATACAATTCTAACAGGGTTAGACAGGGTAGATTCAGAAAGAATGTTCCCAATGGTGGGGAGAGTCCAGAACTAGGGGGTCATAGTTTGAGGATAAGGGGGTAAACCTTTTCGGACTGAGGTGAGGAGAGATTTCTTCACCCAGAGGGTGGTGAATGTGTGGAATTCACTCCCACAGAATGTAGCTGAGGCCAAAACATTTGTCTGACTTCAAGAAGAAATTAAATATGGCTCTTGGGGCTGAAGGGATCAAAGGATATGGGGGGAAGGGGAGGATTAGGGTGTTGAATTCGATCAGCTATGATCAAAATGAATGGCGGAGCAGGCTCGGAGGGCGGAATGGCCTCCTCCTGCTTCTAGTTTCTATGTTTCTACGTGTTTCTCAACCCCATTCTCCCGCCTTTTCCCTGTGACCTTTGATTCCCCTTCCTGGTTGAAGGTGGGGTGATTTTTTTTGAACCAATTTTGACAACTGTTTCTCTCGGCTCCAAGCAGCTTCTGACAAACGAAACTATGCTGGAAATCACTCTGAAATGTTTGGCTGTCCCCAGTCATATGACCTGACCTGTCGATTCCACCCCCCCCCCCCCCCCCCCAAAATCAAGCTCTACTCTCCAACCCAGGGAAACACTGAAACAACAGAACGCTGATTTTCACTAACTTAATTGCAGTGTTAATGTAAGCCGACTTGTGACACTAATAAATTTTACTGCATTAGTTCAGATCACAACCAACATGATGTCAATTATATCATGAGGGATTGAGTTTAGGAGTCCGGGGATAATGATGCAGCTATATAAGACCCTCGTCAGACCCCACTTGGAGTACTGTGCTCAGTTCTGGTCGCCTCACTATAGGAAGGATGTGGAAAAGATTGAAAGGGTGCAGAGGAGATTTACAAGGATGTTGCCTGGATTGAGTGGCATGCCTTATGAGGATAGGCTGAGTGAGCTCGGTCTTTTCTCCTTGGAGAGACGTAGGATGAGAGGAGACCTAATAGAGGTATATAAGATGTTGAGAGGCATAGATCGGGTGGACTCTCAGAGGCTTTTTCCCAGGGTGGAAATGTCTGCTACGAGAGGACACAGGTTTAAGGTGCTGGGGGGGTAGGTACAGGGGAGATGTTAGGGGGAAGTTTTTCACACAGAGGGTGGTGGGTGTGAGTGGAATCGGCTGCCGTCAGTGGTGGTGGAGGCAAACTCAATCGGGTCTTTTAAGAGACTCCTGGATGAGTACATGGGACTTAATAGGATGGAGGGTTATAGGTAGGTCCAGAAGGTAGGGATATGTTCGGCACAACTTGTGGGCTGAAGGGCCTGTTTGTGCTGTAGTTTTTCTATGTTTCTATGTTGGTTGTAATCTGAAGTAATGCAGTGAAGTTCAGTAACAATAGAGGACACCAGCTACAGACAACATGGCACCGACAAAATTTCAAAGACTGCCGGAAACATCCAGCAGAGACTGTTCTTAAAGGCTCAGTTTGGTCAGACGCTGTTAAGACTCATTGGCCACTGAGATGGGATTGGCTGTTCTTGTTTTTTTTCCGATTTGGAAGCGGCGTAACTTTCTCTCTCGCTCGCTGTGGAGCAGGTGATGAGGCACCCGGACCACGTCTCATCCACCGTGCTGCTCTGGGCTCACCACGAGAAGCTGGTAGTGATCGATCAGTCGGTGGCCTTCCTCGGAGGGCTGGACCTGGCCTACGGGAGGTGGGATGACCAGGAGTACCGCCTGACGGACGTGGGCACTGCCCAGCCGGCCAATCACGCCTCGGACCAGGTATGGGCAGCTGCCTCCACCCTCTGCACTTGGTAGCGCGCATTCGCTGGATGGGGGGGGGGCAGAGTTGGCAAGACCAAGATTGAGTTGGCCGTCAAGGGTCGGATTGGGATCAGTTGGGGTGGCACGGTGGCACAGTGGGTTAGCACTGCTGCCCCACAGCACCAGGGACCCGGGTTCAATTCCTGGCCTCGGGTCACTGCACGTTCTCCCCGTGTCTGCATGGGTTTCCTCCGCGTGCTCCGGTTTCCTCCCACAATCCAAAGATGTGTAGGTTAGGTGGATTGACCAGGATAAATTGTCCCTCAGGGCAGGATTTTATGGCCACTTTGTACCCATTTTACGGCAGGAAAGTATTGTAAAATCAGACGGAACGCGGTTAGTACAGTTGGCACTGGTTTCCGTGACCAACCCAATTTTACGACACCCGGATATCGAGTGTGGTCAGCCCCTCGACAGATATGGGCGCGAGGCTGGTTAATTTATTCAGATGTGGATTTCCATGTGTTTAGTGAACCCGGCAATGAGTCAATCCTCCAGGCTCGCTTCCCTTTCCGGCCTCACCGGGAGAGGTTCTCTCCGGCGAGGAAAACATTTGCTCTCCGTGAACGGGGAACAGTCGTGTGGGCCTCGTCGGTGGAGCCAGAGGCCTTCCCGGGGAGGCCGTGTGCAAGGCATGGGTGCCCCTTTGGGCAGTGCCAGACTGGCAGTGCCAACCTGGAACCTGGGCAGTGCCAACCTAGCATCTGGGTCAGTGGTGGGGCCAATAGGGGAGGCCGTGGGGCAGAGCCTGGAGGTGAGGCCTGTGGGGGCAATGGGAGTGGGGCCAATGGGGTGGGCCTGCTGCCACTCTGCATGCGATTGGTGGAGGAGGGTGGGGGTCCCCGATTGGTCTGGGCAGCCAGGGGGGTGGTTAGGGCTGGGTTGTATCTCAGGCCGTGGGCCCCCACAATTGCGGGGCGAAGGTTGCTACTTGAGGCTGCCTGCAGTAGCAGGGGCCTGACAGCTCCCTCTCTTTGTCCGTCAGCTCCCTGCTACTGATAATGCGCATGTGCAGAATCTGAGACCTGCACGTGCGCAATACCTCCCTCTTCTGGCTGTCTGGTGAATTGAGCCTCGCCCCCAACCTCTCTGGATGGAAACTGACCGGCCCATCTTTTCAGAGACTGGGAGTAAAAACTCGCCCAAAAAACGGATCTGGAACTCTCCCGTTTTCAGACTAGCTGAACACTTTAGTAGAAAATCTCGTAAAATTCCACCCTTAGATGTGTAGCTGAGGTGGATTGGCCGTGGTAAATGTGTGGGGTTATAGGGGTAGGACAGAGGGAAGGATAAGATGCTCTTTCGGAGAATCGGTGCAGACTCGATGGGCTGAATGGCCTCTTTCTGCACTGTAGGGCTTCTATGGTCTGGAGTGAAAGTAGGCCAGACCGGGTAAGGACGGCAGATTTCCTTCCCGAACGTTTTTCCCCACGATCTTTTCAATTCCAGATTTTATTAATTTGATTTAAATTCCCAGCGGGCATGGCAGGAGTTGAACGCGTGGCCCCGGAGAGTTAGCCGGGGCCTCTGGATTGTTGGGCCTTACCACTACACAGGGAGAGAGGGGGCATCCACTGGCAAACCTTAAACTGAAACTAAACCCCCCCCCAATCACCCTCATCATGAGCGGCAATGAGGAAAATGAGCGGAAGGCGCCTCGCTCAGTGCTGAGGACAGATTAGAATCTTATTTGTTTAAACTGATCAGAGGGGCAGGACGGAACAAGTCCTCTTAATAAGTGGGCCTGAATTCAAAATTAACCCGTTTCGATGTCGGTTTTAGAATAAATTTGTCCTTCTAATAGTATGATGTGGAGATGCCGGCGTTGGACTGGGGTAAACACAGTAAGAAGTTTAACAACTTCTGTTGGACTTTAACCTGGTGTTGTTAAACTTCTTACTTCTAATAGTAGCCATGGGAAAGGCAAGGTCGGGTATGGGTTTACACCATACCCCGGGAGTGTCGGCCTAGACTATAGGCTCACACGTCTGAGTCCTGACACAGAGGGGAGAGTGAGTTCAAAGAAAATTACAGCACAGGAACAGGCCCTTCGGCCCTCCAAGCCTGCACCGACCATGCTGCCCGCCTGAACTAAAACCCCTTGCCCTTCTGGGACCATGTCCCTCCATTCTCATCCTATTCATGTATTTGTCAAGACGCCCCTTCAAAGTCACGACCGTATCTGCTTCCACTATCTCCCCCGGCAGCGAGTTCCAGGCACCCACCTCCCTCTGTATAAAAAATCTGCTTCGTACATCTCCTTTAAACCTTGCCCCTCGCACCTTAAATCTATGTCCCCTAGTAATTGACTCTTCCACCCTGGAGGAAAAGCTTCTGACTATCCACTCTGTCCATGCCCCTCATAATCTTGTAGACTTCTATCAGGTCGCCCCCTCAACCTCCATCGTTCCAGTGAGAACAAACCAAGTTTCTCCAACCTCTCCTCATAGCTAATGCCCTCCAAACCAGGCAACATCCTGGTAAACCTCTTCTGTAGCCTCTCCAAAGCCTCCACATCCTTCTGGTAGTGTGGCGATCAGAATTGAACACTATATTCCAAGTGCAGCTTAACTAAGGTTCTATAAAGCTGCAACATGACTTGCCAATTTTTAAACTCAATGCCCCGGCTGATGAAGGCAAGCATGCCGTATGCCTTCTTGACTACCTTCTCCACCTGCATTGCCACTTTCAGTGACCTGTGTACCTGTACACCCAGATCCCTCTGCCTATCAATACTCGTAAGGGTTCTGCCATTTACTGTATATTTCCTATCTTTGTTAGACCTTCCAAAATGCCACACCTCACATTTGTCTGGAATGTTCCTCACAGAACTCGGGATGACGCGCGCGCGGGAGCACACTCGCGCACATATAAAGCAATATTGACAATTTTCTTCCCCTCAGGTGAGTAATCCCAATGAGGCGGAACCTCTGGAGAAACCTCTGGAGGACGGGGGTGCCCGGGTTGAGGAACGGAAGGAGTGCCAATCTCAGTGCCAGCTGGACACCACAGACTGCAATGCCACTGGACAAATCTGGCTGGGGAAAGATTATTCTAACTTCATTCAGAAGGACTGGGTGGAGTTAGACAAGCCTTTTGAAGGTAAAGTTAGCTTCCTATTGGCTAGAGTTTGACTATTCTCCCAGCATTCTTAGCACAGTGGTTCGCACTGCTGTCTCACAGCGCCAGGGACCCGGGTTCGATTCCCAGCCTCGGGTCACTGTGCGGAGTTTGCACGTTCTCCCTGTGTCTGTGTGAGTTTCATCCGGGTGCTCTGGTTTCCTCCCACGCTCCAAAGACAAAGAACAATACAGCACAGGAACAGGCCCTTCGGCCCTCCAAGCCCGTGCCGCTCTCTGGTCCAAACTAGACCATTCTTTTGTATCCCTCCATTCCCACTCCGTTCATGTGGCTATCTAGATAAGTCTTAAACGTTCCCAGTGTGTCCGCCTCCACCACCTTGCCCGGCAGCGCATTCCAGGCCCCCACCACCCTCTGTGTAAAATATGTCCTTCTGATATTAGGTGGACGTTAGGTGGATTGGCCATGCTAAGTTGCTCCTTCGTGTCGGGGGCGTGGGGTTAGCAGGGTAAATATGTGGGTTGCCAAAATAGGGCCGAGGTGGGACTGTGGCCTCTTTCTGCACTGTAGGGATTCTATGAATGCACTCTTGTGAGCAAACAAGTTAGATAATTTGAGCATAGCAAGATCCCACAAAATGCAGCGAGGTCATGACCAGGTCACCCCTGTTTTTTTAAAAATTTCAATGTTGTTTGAGAGGTAAATGTTGACCAAGTCGCTGAAGAGAAATCCTTCGTTCTTCTGCAAATAGGGGATCTTCTGTGTCAACCTACTGGGGCCTCAACCTGACGTCCCGTTAGGCGGTGTACCACTCCCTCAGGGATGGCACTGAGCCCGCATGATGGCGCTCAGTTCAGTGAGCTGGGACTCGACCCCCACGATCCTCCGACTCGGGCCACAGCTGACCTTTGCAGTGACAGGCTAAGAACCAAAAAGGGGAATTTATTCACAAAAAATGTGATTACGCGGAGCAAGTGTCACTTCACGCCAGTAAAGAATCCTTCCTCCCTCCGCCTGCAGATTTCATCGATCGGAACTCAACCCCACGGATGCCGTGGCGCGACATCGGCGCGGTCATCCACGGAGGGGCGGCACGGGATGTGGCGCGGCACTTCATACAGCGATGGAACTTCACCAAGGTCGTATCGCTTCGGCAACAGAAAGGCCAAATATTTATCAGGCAGTTTGCCGTTGACTGTTTTGTGTCCCATTTGACTCTGAGCTGCGCGAGTGATTCCGTATCCCCTCCATCGCCCAGAGGGCTTGCTTGCTTTTCTGTAAAGATGTGCGGGTTAGGTGGATTGGCCATGCTAAATTGCCCCTTAGTGTCCAAAGATGTGCAGGTTAGGTGGATTGGCCATGTTAAATTGCCCCTTAGTGTCCAAAGATGTGCAGGTTAGGTGGATTGGCCATGCTAAATTGTCCCTTAGTGTCCAAAGATGTGCAGGTTAGGTGGATTGGCCATGCTAAATTGCCCCTTAGTGTCCAAAGATGTGCGGGTTAGGTGGATTGGCCATGCTAAATTGCCCCTTAGTGTCCAAAGATGTGCGGGTTAGGTGGATTGGCCATGCTAAATTGCCCCTTAGTGTCCAAAGATGTGCGGGTTAGGTGGATTGCCCCCCCCTGGTTTGTGTGTGGTTTATTTAAGCCTTTGTTACTTCCAGACCAGTTGTTGCAATGTTCTCCTGCATGTCCTCCAGCTTTGGGCCCTTTGATGCCTGCAACATTCTATTGTCCATAGCCAAATTTGTGCACAGTTCTGGTCACCCATCATGCCGATGGGTCATCGACCTGCGATGGTTCCCAGTCTCCCCAAGGTGCTTCAGTCTTATCCTGCAGTCTTGTTGCGGCAAGATGGCACAGTGGGTTAGCACTGCTGCCTCACAGCGCTAGGGACCCGGGTTCGATTCCCGGCCCGGGTCACTGTCTGTGTGGAGTTTGCACATTCTCCTCGTGTCTGCGTGGGTTTCCTCCGGGTACTCCGGTTTCCTCCCACAGTCCAAAGATGTGCGGGTTAGGTTGATTGGCTATGCTAAAACAAATTGCCCCTTAGTGTACTGAGATACATAGGTTAGAGGGATTAGTGGGTAAAAATATGTAGGGATATGGCCTGGGTGGGATTGTGGTCGGTGCAGACTCGATGGGCTGAATGGCCTCTTTCTGCACTGTAGGGTTTCTATGATTTCTATGATAAAGCCTCCTTTTGCACTAAGATTCTATGAATTCCCGGCTTGGGTCACTGTCTGTGTGGAGTCTGCACATCTCCCCGTCTCCGTGTGGGTTTCCTCCGGGTGCTCCGGTTTCCTCCCACACTCCAAACATGTGCGGGTTAGGTACATTGGCCAGCTAAATTGCCCCTTAGTGTACCAAGATATGTAGGTGAGGTGAAGGGGGTGGCACAGTGGCTAGCACTGCCACCTCACAGCGCCAGGGACCCGGGTTCGATTCCCGGCTTGGGTCACTGTCTGTGTGGAGTTTGCACGTTCTACCCGTGTCTGCGTGGGTTTCCTCCGGGTGCTCCGGTTTCCTCCCACGGTCCAAAAGACGTGCTGGTTAGGTACATTGACCTGAAGAGGCACCGGAGTGTGGTGACTAGGGGAATTTCACAGTAACTTCATTGCAGTGTTAATGTAAGTCTTACTTGTGACCAATAAAAAATAAACTTTAAACTTTTAAATTGCCCCTTATTGACCAAAGATGTGCGGGTTAGGTGGAATGGCCATGGTAAAAGTGCAGTGATGGAGATCGACATTATCAATTCAGCGTGCCTGGAGATGAAGATGTGCTTAAAAAAGAAATTTGGACAAGTTGTAACCCAAGATATTACTTTTGGTTTTCAGATTGTAAAGCCCAAGTATAAGCCGGCGTGTTTCCCCTACCTGCTGCCAAAATCTCACACCACCGCTGACAAGCTCCCCTTTGTCATTCCCGGCTCCATTCCCGCTAATCTTCAGGTGAGTAGCGAAGACCTGAAACATCCGTGAAGCTTATCTGCTGCTCCTGTATTTTTAAAAATTGTTTGTGGGTCATGGGCATCGCTGGCTGGGCCAGCATTTATTGCCCATCCCTGGTTGCCCTGGAAAAGGTGGTGGTGAGCTGCCTTCTCGAGCGTCTCGCTCGGCCATTTCGGAGGGCAGTTGAGAGTCAGCCACATTGGCTCTGGACTCACATGTAGACCAGACCGGGTAAGGACGGCAGAGGCTTGGTTTCATTGGTCAGAACATTGAATACAAGAGTTGGGACGTCTTGTTGAAGTTGTACAAGACATTGGTAAGACCACACTTGGAATACTGTGTGCAATTCTGGTCACCCTATTATAGTAAGAAGTTTAACAACACCAGGTTGAAGTTCAACAGGTTTATTTGGTAGCAAAAGCCTTTTGCTACCAAATAAACCTGTTGGACTTTAACCTGGTGTTGTTAAACTTCTTACTGTGTTTACACCAGCCCAACGCCAGCATCTCCACATCATGACACCCTAATTATAGACAAGATATTATTAAACTAGAAAGAGTGCAGAAAAGATTTACTAGGACGCTACTGGGACTTGATGGATTGAGTTGTAAGGAGAGGCTGGATAGACTGGGACTTTTTTCTCTGGAGCGTAGGAGGCTGAGGGGTGACCTTATAGAGGTCTATAAAATGAGGAGCATAGACAAGGTAGATAGTCAATATCTTTTCTCAAAGGTAGGGGAGCCTAAAACTAGAGGGCATAGGTTTAAGGTGAGAGGGGAGAGATACAAAAGTGTCCAGAGGGGCAATGTTTTCACACAGAGGGTGGTGAGTGTCTGGAACAAGCTGCCAGAGGTAGTGGTAGAGGCCATGGATACAATTTTGTCTTTTAAAAAGCATTTAGGCAATTACATGGGTAAGATGGGTATAGAGGGATATGGGCCAAACGCGGGCAATTGGGATTAGCTTTGTAGTTTAAAAACTGGGTGGCATGGACAAGTTGGGCCAAAGAGCCTGGGGAGGTAGTCCAGAACAACATGTGAGCAGATCCCTTAAAGTCCAAGCCTGGCCATTCACTCCCAAATCTGCCCCCCACGCCCCCTCCCCACTGTCCACAAAGAAAGCTGCTGAGACTGAAGAGGATAATAAGCAATGTTCACGGCTGAGATGGATAGGCTTTCTGTCCCGTAAGGGGGAGGGGGTTTAAGGATCATGTGGCGGGTAGATGGATTTGCGGCAGGGAATCGAATCGCATGGCTGAACAGCATTGAAGGGCTGAATGGCCTCCTCCGAATGGATCCATCGGGATTGAGACACCGGTGACCGATCCTCGCCAAAGAATAGACAGGATTTACCCTCCGGATTTGAGAGTCCTCCCGTTGGCGGTGGAAGGATTCGCAGCTGCTAACATGCTTGGAGAGTCAGAGTCAGTTCAGAACTGGATGTTGAATCCTTTTTTTCCCATCTCTACCTCCAGGTGCTCCGCTCAGTGGAATGTTGGTCTGCGGGATCGAGCGAACATTCCATCTACAATGCCTACCTTCACACCATCCGAGACAGCCAACATTTCGTGTACATTGAGGTAGAAACCATTTAATCGGTGCATTCGGGGCTCCCACTGCGCAGAAATTAACACTCGATTTGATTTATTATTGGGATAATAGATCAATATTGTTACACTGATTTATTGTATTTTATATTGTATTATAAAACGGATTGTTTCTTGCGCGCTCTACAGACAAAGCATACCGTTCATAGAGTACATAGGGTAGAAGGATTTGATTTGATTTATTGTCACATGTATTGGGATACAGTGAAAAGTGTTAGGATAGAATCCCTACAGTGCAGAAGGGGGGCCATTTGGCCCATCGAGTCTGCACCGACCACAATCCCAACCAGGCCCCATAACCCCAAGCATTTACCCTGGCTACTCCCCCTGACAATAAGTGGCAATTTAACACGGCCAATCCACCTAACCCACACATCGTTGGACTGTGGGAGGAAACTGGAGCACCCGGAGGAAACCTACACAGACACGGGGAGAATGTGTGAACTCCACACAGTCAGTGACCCAAGCCGGGAATCGAACCCAGATCCCTGGCGCTGTGAGGCAGAAGTGCTAACCACTGTGCCACCGTGCCGCTATGTTTCTTGAGCCCTATACAGAGAAAGCATACCAGTCATAGAGTACATAGGGGAGAAGGATTTGATTTGATTTACTATTGTCACGTGTATTGGGATATTGTGAAAAGTATTGTTTCTTGGGCGCGATACAGACAAAGCATACCGCTCATAGAGTACATAGGGGAGAAGGAAAGGAGAGAGTGCAGAATGTAGTGTTACAGTCATAGCTAGGGTGTAGAGAAACATCAATTTAATACAAGGTAGGTCCATTCAAAAGTCCGACAGCAGCAGGGAAGAAGCTGTTCTTGAGTCGGTCGGTACGTGACCTCAGACTTTTGTATCTTTTTCCCAGCGGAAGAAGGTGGAAGAGAGAATGTCCGGGGTGTGTGGGGTCCTTGATTATGCTGGCTCCTTTTCCCGAGGCAGCGGGAAGTGTAGACAGAGTCAATGGATGGGAGGCTGGTTTGCGTGATGGATTGGGCTACATTCACGACCCTTTGTAGTTTCTTGCGGTCTTGGGCAGAGCAGAAGCTGTGATACAACCAGAAAGAATGCTTTCTATGGTGCATCTGTAAAGGTTGGTGAGAGTTGTAGCGGACATGCTGGAATTTCTTGGCCTACTGAGAAAGTAGAGGCGTTGGTGGGCTTTCTTAACTATAGCATCAGCATGGGGGGACGATTAGCAACAGGGACTGCAACGGTTCAAGAAGGTGGCACCTCACCATCTTTCCAAGGGGCAATTAAGGATGGGCAATAAATGTTGGTCAAGCCAGCAACATCTGCAGCTTGAGAATGAATGGGGTGGCACGGTGGCACAGTGGTTAGCACTGCTGCCTCACCACGCCAGGGACCGGGGTTCGATTCCCAGCTTGGGTGACTGTCCGCGCGGACTCTGTGCGGTTTCCTCCGGGTGATCCGGTTTCCTCCCACAGTCCAAAAGACGTGCTGGTTAGGGTGCATTGGAGAGGCCTTGGCTGAGTGGTATTATCGCCAGACTATTAATCCAGAAACTCAGCCAATGTTCTGAGGGACCCGGGTTCGAATCCCCGCCACGGCAGATGGTGGAATTTTGAATTCAACAAAAAAAACCTGGAATTAAGAATCTACTGATGACCCATTGTCGGAAAAACCCATCTGGTTCCTTTCGGGAAGGAAATCTGCCGTCCTTACCCCGGTCTGGCCTACATGTGACTCCAGAGCCACAGCCAATGTGGTTGACTCTCAACTGCCCTCTAAGGGCAACTAGGGATGGGCAATAAATGCTGGCCCAGCCAGCGACGCCCATGTCCCAAGAATTAATTTTTTTTAAAAAATTGGCTAAATGCTCCCTCAGTGTTACCCAAACAGGCGCCGGAGTGTGGCGACTGGGGGATTTTCACCGTAACTTCATTGCAGTGTTAATGTAAGCCTACTTGTGACACTATAAATAAATTTTATTCCATGAGGAATTGGGCTGTGGGGGAAGAGTTGAGCATGTATGGAAGGTGGGGAAGAAGTCTTTGGATTTTTACCGCTCGCCTACAACAATAGCCACAAACTGCTTGGTGAGAATCTGTTACTTACCGCGGCCCTTTTCCATGTTTGTGTTTCACCTCCTGCTGTCTCTCTCTCTCTCTCTCTCTCTGCTTCCTCCCAGAATCAGTTCTTCATCACCTGTGCAGACGAAAGCAGCGTCTACAACCAGGTTGGAGACGTTATCGTGGAAAGAATTCTCAAAGCGCACAGGTGAGGCTTTTGACATCCCCTTTCCCTGCCGTCCCCTCTCCCACCAGCAGGGGGAAGGTGGCCTGGAGGACTTCCCATTGTCGTGCGTGGGTTCATTGAGGGTCAGGACTCGGGAAGCTCCAATAGCCCCGGCTTTAAGGCTTAATATTGACGCCAATTTCAAACCTAGTTTACTCCGCCTTGGGTCTACTGACCTCCTTATCTCTGTAACCTCCTGCAGCCCTGTGGTGAACCATCGTTGGTTCCCACTGGATAGTACTGAGCCAGGGTCTGGCCAGTACTACAAGGATGTACATATGTTACTGTTGGGTTGTGCTACTTGTTGCTGTTGGGGTTAGGGTGGGGTTGTTACACCTTTGTACTGTAGTGTTGTGGTACATCCCAGTCGGGCTCCGCCTCCTGGGAGAGGTATAAAAGTCCCTGCTCTGGCCGGGACCCCTTCAGTCTGGGATCGTGTATATAATTATTGGCTGCTTCATGACAGTAAATAAAAGCCTTTTATTTCCCGAGCATCTAGCCTCGTGTTTGATAACGCGCATCAAGCCCCTACAACCCTCCCTATCTCTGTAACCTCCTCCAGCCCCCTTCCCTCCCCTTCCCTATCTCTGTAACCTCCTCCAGCCCCTACACCCCTCCCTCCCTCTGTAACCTCCTCCAGCCCCTACACCCTTCCCTCCCTCTGTAACCTCCTCCAGCCCCTACACCCCTCCCTATCTCTGTAACCTCCTCCAGCCCTTACACCCCTCCCTCCCTCTGTAACCTCCTCCAGCCCCTAACACCCTTCCTATCTCTGTAACCTCCTCCATCCCCACAACTCCCTATCTCTGTAACCTCCTCCGGCCCCTACACCCCTCCCTCCCTCTGTAACCTCCTCCAGCCCCTAACACCCTTCCTATCTCTGTAACCTCCTCCATCCCCACAACTCCCTATCTCTGTAACCTCCTCCAGCCCCTACAACCCTCCCTATCTCTGTAACCTCCTCCAGCCCCTACAATCCGAGCTTACTAACCTGTCCGGGTTCTCCCTTTCACAAGGGGCCATGAGGGAGGGGGTAACAGACGCTGAGCAAGCTTTTGGACTCTGACTGAAATTCCAGTATCAATGGGGTTGGTGTTGAGTTGAGGGTTCGCTGTATAGTTCCAAGTTGTATTGTAATACTATCAATAATTTAATTACAGTCCTTGCTGCAAATGACCATCGATTTGTGTGTGTGTGTTTCTGATTTCTACAGAGCGAAGAAGAGATATCGTGTCTACATCGTGCTTCCACTGTTACCCGGATTCCAAGGGGATATGTCAACTGGTGGTGGGAATTCCATCCAGACCATCCTACACTTCACATTCAGGTAAACGGGAAAATCAATGAAGAATTAATCCTTTTTATTCATTCATGGGACATGGGCGTCGCCGGCTGGGCCAGCATTTATTACCCATCCCTAGTTGTCCTTGGAGGGCAGTTGAGAGTCAACCACATTGCTGTGGCTCTGGAGTCATGTATTGGGATACAGTGAAAAGTATTGTTTCTTGCGCGCTATACAGACAAAACATACCGTTCACAGAGTACATAGGGGAGAAGGATTTGATTTATTATTGTCACATGTATTGGGATACAGTGAAAAGTATTGTTTCTTGCGCGCTATACAGACAAAACATACCGTTCAGAGAGTACATAGGGGAGAAGGATTTGATTTATTATTGTCACATGTATTGGGATACAGTGAAAAGTATTGTTTCTTGCGCGCTATACAGACAAAGCATACCGTTCATAGAGTACATAGGGGAGAAGGATTTGATTTATTATTGTCACATGTATTGGGATACAGTGAAAAGTATTGTTTCTTGCGCGCTATACAGACAAAACATGAGGTAATGCATTTTGGAAGGTCTAATACAGATAGGAAATATACAATAAATGACAACCCTTAAGAGTATTGATAGGCAGAGGGATCTGGGTGTACAGGCACACAGGTCACTGAAAGTGGCAATGCAGGTGGAGAAGGTAGTCAAGAAGGCATACGGCATGCTTGCCTTCATCGGCCGGGGCATTGAGTTTAAAAATTGGCAAGTCGTGTTGCAGCTTTATAGAACCTTAGTTAGGCCGCACTTGGAATATAGTGTTCAATTCTGTCGCCACACTACCAGAAGGATGTGGAGGCTTTGGAGAGGGTACAGAAAAGATATACCAGGATGTTGCCTGGTATGGAGGGCATTAGCTATGAGGAGAGGTTGGAGAAACTTGGTTTGTTCTCACTGGAGCGACGGAGGTTGAGGGGAGACCTGATAGAAGTCGACAAGATTATGAGGGGCATGGACAGAGTGGATAGTCAGAAGCTTTTTCCCCAGGGTGGAAGAGTCAATTACTAGGGGGGCAAAGGTTTAAGGTGCGAGGGGCAAGGTTTAAAGGAGATGTACGAGGCAGATTTTTTACACAGAGAGTGTGGGTGCCTGGAACTCGTTGCTGGGGGAGGTAGTGGAAGCGGATATGGTAGTGATTTTTAAGGGGCATCTTGACAAGTACATGAATGAGATGGGAATAGAGGGATATGGTCCCCGGAAGGGTAGGGGGTTTTAGTTCAGTCAGGCAGCGTGGTCGGTGCAGGCTTGGAGGGCCAAAGGGCCTGTTCCTGTGCTGTAATTTTCTTTGTTCTTTGTTCATACCATTCATAGAGAAGGAAAGGAGAGGGTGCAGAATGTAGTGTTAAAGTCATAGCTAGGGTGTAGAGAAAGATCAGTTTAATATAAGGTAGGTCCATTCAAAGTCTGACAGCAGCAGGGAAGAAGCTGTTGTTGAGTCTGTTGGTTCATGATCTCAGACTTTTGTATCTTTTTCCCAAGGAAGAAGGTGGAAGAGAGAATGTCCGGGGTGTGTGGAGTCCTTAATTATGCTTAATTTGCCTTAATTCAAATTCCACCACAAGGGTAGCATGGCGGCACAGTGGCTAACGCTGTTGCTTAACAGACCCGGATTCGATTCCGGTCTTGAGTCACTGCCTATGTGGAGTTTGTATGTTCTCTCCGTGTCTGCGCGGGTTTCCTCCGGGTGCTCCGGTTTCCCCCCTCAGTCCGAAAGACGTGCTGGTTAGGGTGCATTGGCCGCGCTAAATTCTCCCTCAGTGTTACCTGAACAGGCGCCGGAGTGTGGTGACTGGGGGATTTTCACAGTAACTTCATTGCAGTGTTAATGTAAACCTACTTGTGACACGAATAGAACCATAGAAAATTACAGCTCAGAAACAGGCCTTTTGGCCCTTGTCTGTGCCGAACCATTTTTTGCCTAGTCCCACTGACCTGCACTTGGACCATATCCCTCCACACCCCTCTCATCCATGAACCCGTCCAAGTTTTTCTTAAATGTTAAAAGCATTTACCACTTTATCCGGCAGCTCATTCCACACTCCCACCACTCTCTGCGTGAAGAAGCCCCCCCTAATATTCCCTTTAAACTTTTCTCCTTTCACCCTTAACCCATGCCCTCTGGTTTTTTTCTCCCCTAGCCTCAGCGGAAAAAGCCTGCTTGCATTCAGTCTATCTATACCCATCAAAATCTTATACACCTCTATCAAATCTCCCCTCAATCTTCTACGCTCCAGGGAATAAAGTCCCAACCGATTCAATCTCTCTCTGTAACTCAGCTTCTCAAGTCCCGGCAACATCCTTGTGAACCTTCTCTGCACTCTTTCAACCTTATTTACATCCTTCCTGTAACTAGGTGACCAAAACTGTACACAATACTCCAAATTCAGCCTCACCAATGCCTTATATAACCTTGATGTGGAGATGCCGGCGTTGGACTGGGGTAAACACAGTAAGAAGTTTAACAACACCAGGTTAAAGTCCAACAGGTTTATTTGGTAGCAAAAGCCACACAAGCTTTCGAGGCTCTGAGCCCCTTCTTCAGGTGAGTGGGAATTCTGTTCACAAACAGAACTTATAAGACACAGACTCAATTTACATGAATAATGGTTGGAATGCGAATACTTACAACTAATCCAGTCTTTAAGAAACAAAACAATGGGAGTGGAGAGAGCATCAAGACAGGCTAAAAAGATGTGTATTGTCTCCAGACAAGACAGCCAGTGAAACTCTGCAGGTCCACGCAACTGTGGGAGTTACAAATAGTGTGACATAAATTCTGATTCTAGGATCGCATGATAAAGACTCAGGAGGAAAAAAGCAGAAATATTTATGTGAAATAGTGTGACATAAACCCAATATCCCGGTTGAGGCCGTCCTTGTGTGTGCGGAACCTGGCTATCAGTTTCTGCTCCGCGACTCTGCGCTGTCGTGTGTCGCGAAGGCCGCCTTGGAGAACGCTTACCCGAATATCAGAGGCCGAATGCCCGTGACCGCTGAAGTGCTCCCCAACAGGAAGTTGCTTCCTGTTGGGGAGCACTTCAGCGGTCACGGGCATTCGGCCTCTGATATTCGGGTAAGCGTTCTCCAAGGCGGCCTTCGCGACACACGACAGCGCAGAGTCGCGGAGCAGAAACTGATAGCCAGGTTCCGCACACACAAGGACGGCCTCAACCGGGATATTGGGTTTATGTCACACTATTTCACATAAATATTTCTGCTTTTTTCCTCCTGAGTCTTTATCATGCGATCCTAGAATCAGAATTTATGTCACACTATTTGTAACTCCCACAGTTGCGTGGACCTGCAGAGTTTCACTGGCTGTCTTGTCTGGAGACAATACACATCTTTTTAGCCTGTCTTGATGCTCTCTCCACTCCCATTGTTTTGTTTCTTAAAGACTGGATTAGTTGTAAGTATTCGCATTCCAACCATTATTCATGTAAATTGAGTCTGTGTCTTATAAGTTCTGTTTGTGAACAGAATTCCCACTCACCTGAAGAAGGGGCTCAGAGCCTCGAAAGCTTGTGTGGCTTTTGCTACCAAATAAACCTGTTGGACTTTAACCTGGTGTTGTTAAACTTCTTATTATATAACCTTACCATAACACTCCAACTTTTATACTCGATACTCCGATTTATAAAGGCCAATGTACCAAAGGCACTCTTTACAACCTTATCCACCTGTGACGTCACTTTTAGGGAATTCTGTACCTGTATTCCCAGATCCCTCTGTTCAACTGCACTCTTCAGAGTCCTACTATTTACCCTGTACGTTCTACTTTGGTTTGTCCTTCCAATGTGCAATATCTCACACTTGTCTGCGTTAAATTCCATTTGCCATTTTTCAGCCCATTTTTCTAGTTGGTCCAAATCCCTCTGCAAGCTTTGAAAACCTTCCTCACTGTCCACTACACCTCCAATCTTTGTATCATCAGCAAACTTGCTGATCCAATTTACCACATTATCATCCAGACCATTGATATAGATGACAAACAACAATGGACCCAACACCGATCCCTGCGGCACACCACTAGTCACAGGCCTCCACTCAGAGAAGCAATCCTCCACAACCACTCTCTGGCTTCTTCCATTGAGCCAGTGTCTTATCCAATTTACTACCTCCCATGTATACCTAGCGACTGAACCTTCCTAACTAACCTCCCATGAGGGACCTTGTCAAAGGCCTTGCTGAAATCCAGGTAGACAACATCCACCGCCTTCCCTTCATCCACTTCCCTGGTAACCTCCTCGAAAAACTCTAATAGATTGGTCAAACGTGACCTACCATGCACAAAGCCATGTTGACTCTTCCTAATAAGTCCCTGTCTATCCAAATATTTGTAGATCCTATCCCGTATCACACCTTCCAATAACTTGCCCACCACCGACGTCAAACGTACTGGCCTATAATTTCCCGGATTTCGTTTGGAACCTTTTTTAAACAACGGAACAACATGAGCCACCCTCCAATCATCCGGCACCTCCCCCGTAAATACTGACATTTTAAATATGTCTGCCAGGGCCCCTGCAAGTTCAACACTTGTTTCCCTCAAGGTCCGTGGGAATACCCTGTCCGGTCCTGGGGATTTATCCACTCTGATTTGCCTCCAGACAGCGAGCACCTCCTCCCCTTTAATCTGTAAAGGTTCCATGACCTCCCTACCTGTTTGCCCTATTTCCGTAGATTCCATGCCCGTTTCCTCACTAAATACGGATGCAAAAAAACCATTTAGTATCTCCCCCATCTCTTTTGGTTCCATACACAGTCTACCACTCTGGTCTTCAAGAGGACCAATTTTATCCCTCACTATCCTTTTGCTTCTAACATACCTATAGAAGCTCTTTGGATTTTCCTTCACTCTGTCTGCCAAAGCAACCTCATGCCTTCTTTTAGCCCTCCTGATTTCCCTCTTAACTAGCTTCTTGCACTTTTTATACTCCTCGAGCATCTGATCTGTTCCTTGCTGCCTGTACTTTTCATACAACTCTCTCTTCCTCTTAATCAGTGTTACAATCTCCCTCGAGAACCAATAAATAAACTTAAACTCGAATCGGCCGTGGCGGGATTCGAACCCGGGTCCCCAGAACATGAGCTGAGCTCCTGGATTAATAGTCCAGCGATAATACCACTCGGCCATCGCCTCCCCGTGTCGGGGTATAGAGACATAGGCCGAATTTTACCGTCCCGGGAATCGGAGTGGGCGAGGGCCGGAGCATGAAGTCCGTTGACCTCAGACAGGATATTGCGGTGTTGAGGTGAGCAAGGCCACATTGAAACTATTACAATTCCATTTTATTTCCTGAGTTTTACAAATCTTTTTCTTTTCAATTTTCCGGTATCTAGGTCCATATGCCGAGGCGAATATTCCATAGTTGAACGTTTAAAAAAACACAGTAAGTACATCTTTGCCCCTGTTGTCTATCGCTATGACAATCTCACCACGTCATGCACAACTCTGTAAAAGTCAGGAGAGATACCTGGTGAGTGTCCAGCTGATCCCCAACAAGTTTCTTCAAGTCCTTCCAGGGGATGTGGGTGTCGCTGGCTGGGATCCAGCATTTATTGCCTGCCCCTAATTGCCCCTTGAACTGAGTGTCTCGATTGGCCATTAAGTTTATTCATTAGTTACAAGTGAGGCTTACGTTAACACTGCAATGAAGTTACTGTGAAAATCCCCCAGTCTCCACAGTCCGGTGCCTATTCGGGTCAATGCACCCTAACCAGCATGTCTTTCGGACTGTGGGAGGAAACTGGAGCACCCGGAGGAAACCCACGCAGACACGGGGAGAACGTGCAGACTCCGCACAGACAGTGACCCGAGCCGGGAATCGAACCCGGGTCCCTGGCGCTGTGAGGCAGCAGTGCTAACCACTGTGCTACCGTGCTGCCCATGTAGGCCAGACCGGGTAAGGACGGCAGATTTCCTTCCCTAAAGGGGACATGAGTGAACCAGATGGAGTTTTGTCTGACATAATTTAACATTAGAGGCGGCACGGTGGCACAGTGGTTGGCACTGCTGCCTCACAGCGCCAGGGGCCAGGGTTTGATTCCCAGCTTGGGTCACTGTCTGTGCAGAGTCTGCACGTTCTCCCCGTGTCTGCGTGGGTTTCGCTCCGGTTTCCTCCCACGGGACGTGCTGGTTGGATGTATCGGCCGTGCTAAATTCTCCATTTGGTTTGGTGAGGAGTGTGTTGGGTGCTCTTCAGTGTTTGATGAGGGAACTTTCCTGAAACCGTGTGAAGTCGGTAAAAATACCTCTGAGGCTGGTATGAGTCAAAATACAGTCAGGCTTTATTCTCTCAAGTTTGAGGGAGAACCTGACCCCTTGAAAGCGGAAGCCAAAGTTGTCTCTGAACACAAGAAGCGTGGACATTTATACATCAGGGTTCCCAACACAAGTCATAAAGCAAAGTCCAGTTAACAGTCCTTGATCATAAATTATAGTTCCTTTAACAGCTTCTGATAGTCTCTGGATCATGGTTAGAGACTATCTGGTATCCTTGGGTCATAAAGCACAATTCTCTTGGTAGTTGTAGTCAAGATGCAACCTCTGGTCCCCCGCTCTTCCCGCGGCTTTTCCTTTGAATTGACTGTGTGCGATTGCAGCTGTCCCAGTGGGAGTCCTCCTTCAAATGGCCATTCTCACACTCTACCATTTGGTAGCTGCTTCCTTTGTTTAAATCATAGACAACCCTACGGGAAAGAAAGACTTGCAACCCAACATCTATATTTAACTGTCTATTTTATTAGAATGATAGAAACAAGTGAGGGAACCATGAACAAATGGCTTATACTACTAAAAGTAAAAGATGAAACCAAGAACAAATGGCTTATACTACTACCAGGAGCAATATAAACAAAGGAGAGACTAGCCATAAGGAAGGGTTATGTTTGTGATACATTCCAGGTACAAAGTTCAACCTTTTAGGTACAAAATGCGTTGAGTACAAAAAAAATTAACCCTTTCCCTTCTTCACCATGTGAACTGGGCGGAGGATTAAAACAGGCAACATTAGATTGGGATCTGCCTTGTTTTCAGAAGGGTGAACATCAAACCAAGTACAGGCAGAGGACCCCAAACCCCCCCCCCCCCCCCCCCCCCCCCCTCAGATCCAAGGTGGATTTCGAATATTGCCCATTGGCGTCAGGCAACCCAGGTCAAAGTTCACTTGGAGCGCGGGATCTTGCGACAAGAGGACAATTAGTCTGTGGTCGCACCAATACAGCACTGGTTGAATGGCCCAGATGATTACTTTTCGGACATTTTTACTCAAATTGAAATTGAGGGAAGGAATATCATAAAAGTGTTCTCACTTGGGACCCTGCTGGGTATTGTTTGGTGGCCGCATTTGTAAATGAACCTATCCACCAAACCCAAATCTCCTACGACAGGCAGCTGATCGGAACAATGATTGGTCGAATTCTGCCCGCATCGTTGAGGGCGCTGCAAATTGGTCATTATGGTACTGCTGTTTTTGGGAGCTTGCTGTGCGCGGGGAAGTGGGGTGGGGGGGGAGGTGGCCCGCTGGCCGCTCCGTGAATTCTCCTGCCTCTTGAACGTAAGCAGGCCCCTCCTCACCTTGTCTCTTTCTCCTTCGCAGTGGGGGATGAGTGGGTGAATTACATCTCATTCGGTGGACTGCGGACTCACGCGGAGCTCAGCGGCAACTTGGTCTCAGAGTTAATCTACATCCACAGCAAGATGATGATCGTAGATGACCGACAAGTCATCATAGGTGAGGAGCCAAGGGATGGTGCGTGCTTCCCCGCACCCCTTTAACCAATGTTTGGCATCAGTATTCACCCCGGCCAATAAAAAGGGAATGCTTGATTTCCTGTGGGTAGGCCAAACATCTCTATCCAAATTGGATAGGCACATCGCTCAAAAGGAATGTGTTGTTGAAGCTTTTCCATTTTCACTCATCAGGACGATTACCAAATTTCAAACACTCACAATCGTGTCCACGACACAAGAAAAGGGTGCTGGTTGGTTGGCCAGTTGCCTCTTATTGGCTGAGGCGTTGCCATAGAGAAAGCAATCACAGACTCCGCAAGCTCCTTTATAATTCAATTAAGGCTCCTATCTTGGCCAAATTCCTTTTGTTTGCAGCGAATGTGTCCTTGTCACTTCTCGGCAAATAAAGGCAAGTATACCCTATACCACCTTAACCACTTTATCCACCTATATGCAGTTTAAATTGCCGTGACAGTCTGAAATTGTGCATTCTTGCAAGACCGCAAGAAACTACAAAGGGTTGTGAATGAAGCCCAATCCATCACACAAACCAACCTCCCATCCCTTGACTCTGTCTTCCCGCTGCCTCGGCAAAGCAGCCAGCATAACCAAGGACCCCACGCACCCCGGACATTCTCTCTTCCAATTTCTTCTGTTGGGAACAAGATACAAAAGTCTGAGGTCACGTACCAACCGACTCGAGAACAGCTTCTTCCCTGCTGCCATCAGACTTTTGAATGGACCTACCTCACATTAAGCTGATCTTTCCCTACACCCTAGTTATGACTATAACATTATATTCTGCACCTTCCCTTTTCCTTCTCCCCTATGTACTCTATGAACAGTATGCCTTGTCTGTATAACGCACAAGAAACAATACTTTTCACTATATCCCAATAGATATGACAAATCAAATCAAATCCTTCTCCCCCATGTACTCTATGAACGGTATGCTTTGTCTGTATAGCGCGCAAGAAACAATACTTTTCGCTGTATCCCAATACATGTGACAATAATAAATCAAATCCTGTTATACACACACACATAGAATCTCTACAGTGCAGAAGGAGGCCATTTGGCCCACCAGGCCTGCACCAAGGACAATCCCACCCAGGCCTTATCCCTGTAATCCCACATATTTACCCTGTGGGTGGAAATCGGAGCACTTGGAGGAAACCCATTCAGACACTGGGAGAAGGTGCAGACTCTGTACAGACAGTGACCCAAGGCTGGGAATTGAATCCGGGTCCCTGGCACTGTGAGGCAGCAATGCTAACCACTGTGCTTCCATGCCGCTCTTAATGGTATGTGATAGGAATTGGTCCTATCACACATTCAGCTGATCTTTCTCTACACCCTAACTATGACTGTAACACTACATTTTGCACCCTCACCTTTCCTTCTCCCCGATGTACTCTATGAACGGTATGCTTTGTCTGTATAGCGCGCAAGAAACAATACTTTTCACTGTATCCCAATACATGTGACAAATTAAAGAAAATCACATATGAAAATCAAATTCAAATTCAAAATCAACTCAAATCTTTTGAATGCACCTTATATTAAGCTAATCTTTCTAGCTATGACTGTAACACTACATTCTGCACCCTCTACTTTCCTTCTCCCCTATGTACTCTATGAACGGTATGCTTTGTCTGTATAGCGCGCAAGAAACAAGACTTTTCACTGTAGCCCAATACATGTGACAATAATAAATCAAATCGATTCAATTGTCCTGATGAGTGCGAGACTAAAATCTTCCAATGGCATGTCTTTTTTCAATGAGATTTAACTTCTGTGCTATCGCGGGTAGGGTCGCCCACTGGGCTTAGACTGGTTACCTTGCTGGATAGTGGAAACCTGCAACTCTCTCCCTAAAAGTCAATCCTGGGGGTCAGTGAAGGAGGTTAAGGGTCGGTTGATGGACTGCTAGTAGATGTGGGTTCTAAGGGATGTGGAAACGAAGCGTGTTCAGATACATGACTGGCTGGCAAAACAGGTTTGCATGACCACCTCAATATTTTTCTAAATTGACCCACGAAAGGGATTGGTGGGGGCAGGGTGGGAGGATTTGTTGCTGTGTGTTTGTACACGGTGCCACATTGGGACAGAATGGATAGGGGAGGTTTGGCAGACTAACTGGGTGGCAAGGCAGCACAATGGTTAGTACTGCTGCTTCCCAGTGCCAGGGACCCAGGTTCAATTCCAGTCACTGTCTGTCTGTGTGGAGTTTGCTCGTTCTCCCCGTGTCTGCGTGGGTTTCCTCCGGGTGCTCTGGTTTCCTCCCACAGTCCAAAATTGTGTAGGTGGATTGGCCATGCTAAATTGCCCCTTAGTGTCCAAAGATGCGTAGGCTAGGTGGATTGGCCATGCTAAATTGCCCCTTAGTGTCCAAAGATGTGTAGGTTAGGTTGATTGGCCATGCTAAATTCTCTCTCAGTGTCCAAAGATGTGCGGGTTAGATGGATTGACCATGGTAAAGGCGCGGGGTTAGTGGGATGAGGGGGCGATTGGGCCTAAGTAAGATGTTCTATTGGAGAGTTGGTACAGGCTCGATGGGCCGAAGGACCTCCTTCTGCACTGTCAGGATTCTTTGGCTCTATTCTGTCTTCACACCCTTCACCTTGAGATCCTTTGCCTTCTTGTGAGTAGGTTCAGCAAACATCAATGACCGCAGCCTGCTGGGCAAACGGGACAGCGAGATGGCCGTTCTGGTGGAAGATACTGAGATGGAGACATCGGTAATGGATGGTGAAGAATACCAGGCAGGGAAATTCGCCCATCGTCTCCGGCTGCAATGTTTCAAGTACGTCTGTGAAACCTCTCGCTCCTCTGTGGGATGGAGGCATTGCTGGCTGGGGCAGCATTTGGTGCCCATCCCTAATTGCCCCTGAAGAAGGTGGAGGCGTGTTGGAGAAGGGGGGAAGGGAAATGACTGGAATCAAACAACAACCTGTCAATCCCCCGGGGGCAAAGCTCCCCACTGGCAGCTGGTCACCAAGGTGGCTCACCTAACCCCCACATATCGAAACACTAAGGGGCGATTTAACATGGCCAATCCACCTAACCTGCACATCTTTGACACTAAGGGGCAACTTAGCATGGCCAATCCACCTAACCTGCACATCTTTGGACAATGGCCATGCTAAATTGCCCCTTAGTGTCAAAGATGTGCAGGTTAGGTGGATTGGCCATGCTAAGTTGCCCCTTAGTGTCCAAAGATGTGCAGGTTAGGTGGATTTGCCATGCTAAATTGCCCCTTAGTGTCAAAGATGTGCAGGTTAGGTGGATTTGCCATGCTAAATTGCCCCTTAGTGTCAAAGATGTGCAGGTTAGGTGGATTTGCCATGCTAAATTGCCCCTTAGTGTCAAAGATGTGTAGGTTAGGTGGATTAGCCATGCTAAATTGCCCCTTAGTGTCAAAGATGTGCAGGTTAGGTGGATTGGCCATGCTAAATTGCCCCTTAGTGTCAAAGATGTGCAGGTTAGGTGGATTAGCCATGCTAAATTGCCCCTAGTGTCCAAAGATGTGTAGGTTATATGGATTTGCCATGCTAAATTGCCCCTTTTTCAACCTAACCTGCACATCTTTGAACACTGGCCATGCTAAATTGCCCCTAGTGTCCAAAGATGTGCAGGTTAGGTGGATTGGCCATGCTAAATTGCCCCTTAGTGTTTAGAGATGTGTAGATTAGGTGGATTTTTCAACCTAACCTACACATTTTTGGACACTAAGGGACAATTTAGCATGGCCAATCCACCTAACCTGCACATCTTTGGAGTGTGGGAGGAAACCGGAGCACCCGGAGGAAACCCGCATGCAAACTCCACAGAGACAGTCACCCAAGGCTGGAATTGAACCTGGGTCCCTGGCGCTGAGAGGTAGCAGTGCTCACCACTGTGCCACTGAAAGGTGTTCACCACCAGCCGGTGGTTGACCGTATGCACACAAATTCTATGCCAACCAACAGTATGCACTTCCTGGAACTGTCAGATTCAGTCATACTCTGTCACTCTCTCTCTGTCTCTGCAGGATGCACCTTGGACTTACCGATGACCAAATGGATGATGTGGCGGACCCTGTTAGTGACCGATGTTTCCAGGAGATCTGGAATGCTATAGCTACCACCAATTCAACCATTTATGACCAGGTGAGTTCTATTCTGGGGTGTATGGGAGCACAGCAGCCATCTTGAAATGTTGTAGCCTGTGCATTGCAGTGCATGATGGTACAGCACTGTACTCCTAGGCGATGATGCGTGCCTGCTGTCCTTGGTCTTTTCGGTGGTGGAGCCCACTATTTAGGACATTTATTGCAGCTTGGACGGCACAGTGGGTTAGCACTGCTGCCTCACAGCGCCAGGGACCCGGGTTCGAATCCTGGCTTGGGTCACTGTCTGTGTGGAGCCTGCACATTCTCCCCGTGTCTGCGTGGGTTTCCTCCGGGTGCTCCGGTTTCCTCCCACAGTCCACAGATGTGCGGGTTACATGCATTGGCCGTGCTAAATTGCCCCTTGGTGTCCAAAGATATGCAGGTTAAGGCAGCAGAAACCTGCATGGACCAGAGAAAATGGCTGGATGATGGGGTTAAAAACGAGTTTGGAGAATGCCCTCGGAGAGGCGGAGGGAAGGAGTTTGGAGAAGGCCTTTGAGAGAGAGAGAGGGGAGGCTGGCCAACGACGGTCACTGTGGAGACGAGGGGGGGCCAGGAGGTTAAGGGAGGAGGTTAGGGGAAGCAGCTGAAATTAGGCCGCGGAAAGACAGTCCTGTGGAAGATGGCCTTTAAAAGTAGGACAAAGTTCCGAATTTTGATGGATGTGGGGGGGGGGGGATTACGGGGGAGACGAACACCAGGGTGTTACATTCCTCTCGACAAACCGAAGCCCCTCTGCAGTTCCGATTTTGAAAAAATGATGATGTTGGCAGGTGGTGTGCGATTCCACCCTTTCACATAGAACCATAGAAAATTACAGCACAGAAACAGGCCTTTTGGCCCTTCTTGTCTGTGCCGAACCATTTTTTGCCTCGTCCCACTGACCTGCACTTGGACCATATCCCTCCACACCCCTCTCACCCATGAACCCGTCCAAGTTTTTCTTAAATGTTAAAAGCATTTACCACTTTATCCGGCAGCTCATTCCACACTCCCACCACTCTCTGCGTGAAGAAGCCCCCCCTAATATTCCCTTTAAACTTTTCTCCTTTCACCCTTAACCCATGCCCTCTGGTTTTTTTCTCCCCTAGCCTCAGCGGAAAAAGCCTGCTTGCATTCACTCTATCTATACCCATCAAAATCTTATAAACCTCTATCAAATCTCCCCTCATTCTTCTACGCTCCAGGGAATAAAGTCCCAACCTATTCAATCTCTCTCTGTAACTCAGCTTCTCAAGTCCCGGCAACATCCTTGTGAACCTTCTCTGCACTCTTTCAACCTTATTTACATCCTTCCTGTAACTAGGTAACCAAAACTGTACACAATACTCCAAATTCGGCCTCACCAATGCCTTATATAACCTGACCATAACACCGACTTTTTCTCCTCGATACTCCGATTTATAAAGGCCAATGTACCAAAGGCACTCTTTACGACCCTATCCACCTGTGACGTCACTTTTAGGGAATTCTGTACCTGTATTCCCAGATCCCTCTGTTCAATTGCACCCACATGCTGGGTGGGACCTGACATGTGGCAGCTTCGTCGTGGCGTGTGGCTGCCCATCATTGGCTAGCGGAGGGATCTTCTGGTCTTGCCATTGTCTATGGGACAATGCACCCCTTGTCACTGTGAAACCTGTGGTGGAAGATCCCCCCTTCCCCCACCCCCCCTCCCATAGGCCGTGAATGTCTGGAAAGTTCCGGCTACTAAGATGGGGGCTTCAATCCCGACCATGTTTCTAACGACGCTTATTTCCCATTTCCGAAAGCTCTCTAAGACACTAAGATGGGCGGAAGAGCAAAGTGTGCAGAGGACGCTGAAAGTCTGCAAAGGGACATAGATAATCTGAGTGAGTGGACGAGGGTCTGGCAGATGGAGTACAATGTTGGTAAATGTGAGGTCATCCATTTGTTAAGAATAACAGCAAAATGGACTATTATTTAAATGGTAAAAAATTGCAGCATGCTGCTGTGCAGAGGGACCTGGGTGTCCTTGTGCAGGAATCTCAAGGAGTTGGTTTGCAGGTGCAGCAGGTAATTAAGAAGGCAAATGGAATTTTGTCCTTCATTGCTGGAGGGATGGAGTTTAAAAACAGCGAGGTTATGTTGCAGTTGTATCAGGTGCTGGTGAGGCCACACCTGGAGTACTGTGTACAGTTTTGGTCTCCTTACTTGAGAAAGGATATACTGGCACTGGAGGGGGTGCAGAGGAGATTCACTGGGTTGATTCCGGAGTTGAGAGGGTTGGCTTATAAGGAGAGACTGAGTAGACTGGGGCTATACTCATTTGAATTCAGAAGAATGAGGGGAGATCTGATCGAAACATATAAGATTATGAAGGAAATAGATAAGATAGAAGCAGGAAGTTGTTTCCACTGCTGGGTGAAACTAGAACTAGGGGGCATGGCCTCAAAATAAGGGGGAGCAGATTTAGGACTGAGTTGAGGAGGAACTTCTTCACACAAAGGGTTGTGAAGCTGTGGAATTCCCTGCCCAGTGAGGCTACCTCACTGAATGTTTTTAAGGCAAGGATAGATAGATTTTTGAACAGTAAAGGAATTAAGGGCTCTGGTGAGCGGGCGGGTAAGTGGAGCTGAGTCCAGGAAAAGATCAGCCATGATCTTATTGAATGGCGGGGCAGGCTCGAGGGGCCAGATGGCCTACTCCTGCTCCTAGTTCTTATGCTCTTATGTTCTCTTGCGTAGAATCGTCCTATCGCGTCGGGCTTGAATAAATCTGCCTCTGACTCGCTTTCTTGTTTCCCTTTCCTGCTCTCCCCCCGCCTCAGGTTTTCAAATCCCTCCCCTCAAATTCAGCCCCGAGCCTTGCATCGTTGCGGGAGTTCGTGTCGACGCCCGGTCTGGTCTCCGAGGATCCCGAGGAAGCCCGGGAGAAACTGCAGGGGGTGCGTGGCATCCTGGTCCTGTTCCCCCTCTACTTCCTGTGCGAGGAACATCTCCTTCCCCCGCTCAGCAGCCGAGAAGGCATGGTTCCGATGGAGGTTTGGACTTGACGGGGGCGGCGGGGGGGGATGAAGACGCCACACGGGTTCTTGCCGCCGGGAAGACGCTCACTCCCAAAATTCCGACTTTGGGATTTCCGGAACAGCTTTTCCTCTCTGGCGACTCTGAATTCTCACTCGATGACGTTTCGGATGGCCCATTTCCACAGCCAATTGGAAGATTGCTAATCGTTGACTGGATCACTAATTGGAGAGTCTTCCCTGATTGGAATTAAGAGAGATATCGAATCTCACACGCTTGCCAGCTCCCAATCACCAAGTTGTGCTTTATATTTCGAAACTGTGACCAGATTGGCCCATGTCCCGGGCTGTCTGTTATCTGGAAAGTTCTGGAAAGACAATCCAACCTCCAAGATAAGAGATCATCGCCGTCATCTCATTTTCTGATGTTTTGTTCTGCCTGTATTTTGTTTTATGCTTTGCGTCATCACTTTTATAACACGCGGATGTCTTTTTTTTTAAGGAAAGAATTGTAACCTCTTATTCAAATCTCACACACACCTAAAGGTGAGAAGATGATCTTCGCCAGGAATTCCTCATCCCGGTGGCAAGCGCTTGAGAATTCCGGGTGTTCCCGGGGGGGCCTTGTCTCGGGAATCTCGGGTGAATGCCGGAGATCGATCGTCGGCCAACACGAGCGTTGGTGTTTTCTTGCAGGGAGGTTTGGATCTTCCAAGCGCACTGTCTTCCATGTCAACCATGTCAATCACCTTGTGAGACCAAGGCGTCTCTGAGAGAGCGTTGTACTGGGCACTGAGTCAGTTTGACGAGTTATCAGTTCTTCACACCAGCAGGAAGGGACATTTTTGTAGCCCTCCTTGTGGACACACACTCGTGTTCCATTTTAATCACGGATGATGAGTTCCGGTTAGTACGAGATACAAGATATTAATAAAACAGCTGGAATTTATACTGACGTGTACAGCTGCCACGTGTTGGCCTTTTCATTAGTCGCTGTGGGAAGGACTTGCATTTAAATAGCACCTTATTCTCTTCCGCAAGGCTGTCCTTCCAACCCATGGCAGGAGTCTTTGAGAGTTATTCGGGAGGCAGGACAGAAATTCACCCCATGGAGGAGGGGGAAACATGCCACAGGGAGGACGAGGCATCCATGGCTGACGAGGGAAGTCGAGGACAGCGTAAAAGCATGCAAAGTGGCGAGGATTAGTGGGAAGGCAGAGGATTGGGAAGCCTTTAAAAGTGAGCAGAGGACAACTGAAAAAGCAATAAGGGGGGGAGAAGATGAAATATGAGTGTACGCTAGCGTGTAATATAAAAAAAATAGGAAAAGTTTTTTTCAATATATAAAAGGTAAGAAAGAGGCAAAAATAGCCATTGGGCCACTGGAAAATGAGGCTGGAGAAGGAATAATAGGCAACAAAGAAATGGCAGAGGAACTGAATCGTTACTTTGCATCAGTCTTCACGGTGGAAGACACCAGTGGGATGCCAGAGCTCCAGGAGAGTCAGGGGGCACAGGTGAGTGCAGTGGCCGTCACTAAGGAGAAGGTTTTGGGGAAACTGAAAGGTCTGAAGGTGGATAAATCACCTGGGCCGGATGGACTACACCCCAGGGGTTCTAAAGGAGATAGCTGAGGAAATTGTGGAGGCATTGGTGGTGATCTTTCAGGAATAACTGGAGGGAGGGATGGTACCAGAGGACTGGAAAGTAGCGAATGTAACACCACTGTTTGAGAAGGGAGGGAGGCAGCAGATGGAAAATTATAGGCCGGTTAGCCTGACTTCGGTCATTGGCAAGATTTTACAGTCCATTATTAAAGATGAGATCTCGGACTCTTTGGAAGTGCATGATAAAGTAGGACTGAGTCAGCACGGCTTTGTCAAGGGGAGGTCATGTCTGGCAAATCTGTTAGTGTTCTTTGAGGAGGTAACAAGGAAGTTAGATAAAGGAGAGTCAGTGGACGTGATTCATTAGATGTCCAGAAGGCCTTTGACAAGGTGCCGCATGGGAGACTGTTAAATAAGTTAAGTGCCCATGGTGTTAAGGGTAAGATCCTGGCATGGATAGAGGACTGGCTGACTGGCAGAAGGCAGAGAGTGGGGATAAAGGGGTCTTTTGCCAGTTAGGAAGGCAAATGCAATGTTAGCATGGCAGTCGGTGACTAGTGGTGTGCCTCAGGAGTCAGTGCTGGGACCACAACTTTTCACAATATACATTAACGATTTGGAGGAAGGAACTGAAGGCACTGTTGCTAAGTTTGCAGATGATACAAAGATATGTAGAGGGACCGGTAGTATTGAGGAAGCAGGGGGGCTGCAGAAGGACTTGGACAGGTTAGGAGAGTGGGCAAAGAAGTGGCAGATGGAATACAATGTGGAAAAGTGTGAGGTTATGCACTTTGGAAGAAGGAATGGAGGCAGAGATGGGAAAATGCTTAGGGAATCAGAAACACAAAGGGGCTTGGGAGTCATTGTTCAAGATTCTCTTAAGATTAACGTGCAGGTTCAGTCGGCAGTTAGGAAGGCAAATGCAATGTTAGCGTTCATGTCAAGAGGGCTAGAATACAAGAGCAGGGATGTACTTCTGAGGCTGCATAAGGCTCTGGTCAGACCCCATTTGGAGTATTGTGAGCAGTTTTGGGCCCCGTATTGTAAGGAAGGATGTGCTGGCCTTGGAAAGAGTCCAGAGGAGGTTCACAAGAATGATCCCTGGAATGAAGGGTTTGTCGTATGAGGAACGGTTGAGGACTCTGGGTCTGTACTCGATGCAGTTTAGAAGGATGAGGGGGGGGATCTTATTGAAACTTACAGGATACTGCGAGGCCTGGATAGAGTGGACGTGGAGAGGATGTTTCCACTAGTAGGAAAAACTAGAACCAGAGGGCACAACCTCAGGCTAAAGGGACAATCCTTTAAAACAGAGATGAGGAGGAATTTCTTCAGCCAGAGAGTGGTGAATCTGTGGAACTCTTTGCCGCAGAAGGCTGTGGAGGCCGGGTCATTGAGTGTCTTTAAGACAGAGATAGATAGGTTCTTGATTAATAAGGGGGTCAGGGGTTATGGGGAAAAGGCAGGAGAATGGGGATGAGACAAATATCAGCCATGATTGAATGGCGGAGCAGACTCGATGGGCCGAGTGGCCTCATTCTGCTTATGTCTTATGACATATTTTCTCAAATGTAGACACTGTTACAATGTCAGCGGCACGGTGGCACAGTGGGTTAGCACTGCTGCCTTACAGCGCCAGGGACCCGGGTTTGATTCCCGGCTTTGGTCAGTCTGTGCGGAGTCTGCATGTTCTCCCCGTGTCTGCTTGGGTTTCCTCCGGGTGCTCCAGTTTCCTCCCACACTCCAAAGATGTGCGGGTTAGGTTGATTGGCCATGCTAAATTGCCCCTTAATGTAGATTCAGAAAGAATGTTCCTGATGGTAGGGGGAGTCCAGAACTAGGGGGTCATAGTTTGAGGATGAGGGGTAAACCTTTTCGGACTGAGGTGAGGAGAGATTTCTTCACCCAGAGGGTGGTAAATGTGTGGAATTCACTCCCACAGAAAGTAGTTGAGGCCAAAACATTCTGATTTCAAGAAACAAATATACATAGCTCTTGGGGCTAAAGGGATCGAGGGATATCGGGGGGGGGGGGGGGGGGTGGGGGGCAGGGGGCGGG
The DNA here is from genome assembly GCF_964213995.1 of Mustelus asterias. Taxonomy (NCBI): domain Eukaryota; kingdom Metazoa; phylum Chordata; class Chondrichthyes; order Carcharhiniformes; family Triakidae; genus Mustelus; species Mustelus asterias. The sequence goes on from NW_027592022.1 coordinate 52,602, forward strand.
GGGAAGAGAGGATCAGGATATTGAATTTGATGACAAGCCATGATCATAATGAATGGTGGAGCAGGCTCGAAGGGCCGAATGGCCTCCCCCTGCTTCTAGTTTCTCCGTGTACTTTCAGGGGAGTGAGATGGGTGAGAGACCTGTCTCAACACCAGGATCTTTGGCAGTAAAGGGTTCAGTCAAAGTGAATGGAACAGCAATTGGGTCAGTTCAGTTTTAACCCCTTGCTGCTCACCTCTCCCTGTTGGAGGAGAATGTTAATCAATGGGTTACACGTTACCACAGGGATTTGGACACCAAAGTCAAAGGGAAACTTGACCCTGCAGGTGCTGACAATGATTTAAGTTTTGTAAATATTCACCATTGCGTCTCATTAAAATATCGTTTGTTCAGGAAATAATAGTTCACTTAAACAAGCCTCGTTTTCACTCTGTGACTCTCTCTCCCCCTCATCTCCCTCTCCGGCTCTTTATTGATACTCAACCTTCCTTTGGTCTCTTTCCCCCATTTCTCTTTCTCCTTCCATCTGTCCGTTTTCTCTCTCTCTCTCTCTCTCTCTCCTTACTGATCTCTTCCCATCTCTCTCCTCCCTTTGTCTCTCCTCACTCTCCTGCTGTCTCTCTCTCACCCATTCTCTCTTGCTGTTTTTCACTCTCTCTCCTGTTTTTCTCTCTCTCTCTCTCCTGCTCTGTGTTTCACCCACTCTCTTTCTCTCCCTCTCTGTGTTTCACTGTCTCTCTCTCTCTCTCTTATTCACCCACTCTCTTTCTCTCCCTCTCTCTCTCTCCTGTTTCATTCTCCCCCTCTCCTTCTATCTCTGTTTCACTCTCACTCTCTGTTAATCACCCACTCTCTTCCCCCCTCTCTCTTTCTCTGTGTCATTCTCCCTCTCCCCTTCTCTCTCTCTCTCTCTCTTTGTAAGAAGTCTCACAACACCAGGTTAAAGTCCAACAGGTTTATTTGGTAGCACGAGCTTTCGGAGCGCTGCCCCTTCGTCAGGTGAGTGAAGAGTTGTGTTTCACAAACGGCAAATATAGACGCAAACTCAATTACAAGATAATGGTTGGAATGCGAGTCTTAACAGCTAATCGAGTCTTTACAAGTCTTTACTTTCTTCCTCTGTGTTTCACCCACTCTCTCTTCCTGTTTCTCTCTCTCTCTCTCTCTCTCTTTCCTCACTCTTTCCCTCATGTTTCTCTCTGACAGGCGAGCATTAAATGTCCCAAAGCCTGTTTGTGGGGAAGGGACCTCTCGCAATGTAAGCCCTGATCCTTTACCACCCATAAATATAGCCACAATATTGACCAGTATCTCTGAGGGTGTATGGACAAATATCCCACACCAAGTGCTGTACCTGACTGGGACTCATTGCAATGACCCACTGCAGTACAGTAGAGGGTGAAATTGTACTGTTCCATCACCACTCTGCAATAACAACATTTCCATGAGCAAGTTCCCGATCAGGAGATGTACTGAGATTTATAAATAGCAGCACATTTACACTCTGTCTCTGTGGAAATGAGTCACTGTGACAGGAGCAGAAAATTGTTTGGTGGGAGGATCTGACACAGCAAATCGGAGCTGGCAAAGACTGGGATCGCACCTGGAAATCTAAAGGGGCTTGGGATACCGATCAGAGACCCCAGGGTATATTTGATTTGATTTATTATTGTCACATGTATTGGGATACAGTGAAAAGTATTGTTTCTTGCGCGCTATACAGACAAAGCATACCGTTCATAGAGTACATAGGGAGAAGGATTTGATTTATTATTGTCACATGTATTGAGATACAGTGAAAAGTATTGTTTCTTGCGCGCTATACAGACAAAGCATACCGTTCATAGAGTACATAGGGAGAAGGATTTGATTTATTGTTGTCACATGTATTGGGATACAGTGAAAAGTATTGTTTCTTGCGCGCTATACAGACAAAGCATACCGTTCATAGAGTACATAGGGAGAAGGATTTGATTTATTATTGTCACATGTATTGGGATACAGTGAAAAGTATTGTTTCTTGCGCACTGTACAGACAAAGCATACCGTTCGTAGAGTACATAGGGGAGAAGCATTTGATTTATTATTGTCACATGTATTGGGATACAGTGAAAAGTATTGTTTCTTGCGCGCTATACAGACAAAGCATACCGTTCATAGAGTACATAGGAGAGAAGGATTTGATTTATTATTGTCACATGTATTGGGATACAGTGAAAAGTATTGTTTCTTGCGCGCTATACAGACAAAGCATACCGTTCATAGAGTACATAGGAGAGAAGGATTTGATTTATTATTGTCACATGTATTGGGATACAGTGAAAAGTATTGTTTCTTGCGCGCTATACAGACAAAGCATACCGTTCCAGCATCTGCTGTATTCCTGCCAGACAAACTGACTGCTTGTAACAAAAAACTGCATTTTAAACCAGTCCCTCTTAATATCAAATATATTAATGGCACCGTTCCACTTTCTCCCCACTCCCCGTGGGAGAGAGCCCCACATTCTCCCCCCCTCTCGGTGGGAGCTAGTTCCACATTCTCCCCACTCCCCATGAGAGCGAGTCCCACATTCTCCCCACACCCCATGTGAGCGAGTTCCACATTCTCGCCCACTGCCTGTGGGAACGAGTCCCACATTCTCCCCACACCCCATGGGAGTGAGTCCCAAATTCTCCCTCATTCCCCGTGGGAGCGACTCCCACGTTCTCCCCTACTTCCCGTGGGAGCCGGTCCCACATGCTCCCTGTGGGAGCGACTCCCACATTCTCCCCTGCAGCCCTCCCTCTCTCTGTAACCTCTTCCAGCCTCCACAGCCCTGTGAGATCTCTGTGCTCATTTGAAAGTCATAAAATTATACCCGCCTCTACTACTACCTCTGGCAGCTCGTTCCAGACACTCATCACCCTCTGTGTGAAAAAACTGTCCCTCTGGACACTTTTGTATCTCTCCCCTCTCACCTTAAACCAATGCCCTCTAGCTTTAGACTCCCCTACCTTTGGGAAATGATATTGACTATCTTGCTGATCTGTGCCCCTCATTATTTTATAGACCTCTATCAGATCACCCCTCAGCCTCCTACACTCCAGGGAAGAAAGTCCCAGTCTATCCAGCCTCTCCTTATAACTCAAACCATCAAGTCCCGGTAGCATCCTAGTAAATCTCTATCCCACTTCAACCACAACCACGTTATGAGGGGTGCAAAGCGAGAAGTCCCTAGTGTCATATTTGACCTCAAGATGAGCTCCCAGCACGGTGTCTGCGCCTCCTGAGTGGCCCCATCCCGATTCCCATCGCTCTTATTGGTGGCTGTGCCTTCAACTAGCTGCCTGCTAAATAATGGTTTTGATTTATTATTGTCACATGTATTGGGATAGAGTGAAAAGTATTGCTTCTTGCGCGCTGTACAGACAAAGCATACCGTTCATAGGGAAGGAAGTGAAAGGGTGCCGAATGTAGTGTTACAGTCATAGCTAGGGTGTAGAGAAAGATCAACTTAATACGAGGTAGGTCCATTCAGAAGTCTGACAGCAGCAGGGAAGAAGCTGTTCTTGACTCGGTTGGTGCGTGACCTCAGACTTTTGTATCTTTTTCCTGACGGAAGAAGGTGGAAGAGAGAATGTCCGGGGTATGTGGGGTCCTTGATTATGCTGGCTGCTTTGCCGAGGCAGTGGGAAGTGTAGACAGAGTCAGTGGATGGGAGGCTGGTTTGCGTGATGGATTGGGCTACATTCACGGCCTTTTGTAGTTTCTTGCGGTCTTGGGCAGAGCAGGAGCCCCAGACCAAGCTGTGATACACCCAGAAAGAATGCTTTCTATGGGGCATCTGTAAATGTTGGTGAGAGTCGTAGCTGACATGCCGAATTTCCTTAGTCTTCTGAGAAAGTAGAGGTGTTGGTGGGGCTTTCTTAACTATAGTGTCGGCGTGGGGGGACCAGGACAGGTTGTTGGTGATTTGGGCACCTTGAAACTTGAAGCTCTCGACCATTTCTACTTTGTCCCTGTTGATGTAGACAGGGGCATGTTCTCCTTTACACTTCCTGAAGTCGATGACTATCTCCTTCGTTTTGTTGACATTGAGGGAGAGATTATTATCACCGCACCAGTTCACCAGATTCTCTATCTCATTCCTGTACTCTGTCTCGTCATTGTTTGAGATCCGGCCCACTATGGTGGTGTCATCAGCAAACTTGAAAATCATGGCGGGGGGTGCACAGTCCCTGAGACTGGGATAGGGAGGGAGGGAGGGAGGGGGGGGGGGTCATTTAGGCCCGAGATCAGGAGACCTAAACGGTTGTGAATCTTTGGAATTCTCTATCCCAGGGGGGTATGGGTGCTTCATCGTTCAATATCTTTGAGGCAGGGGTAGGCAGATGTTAAGGGAATTAAGATATATGGGGTGTGGGCAGAAAATAGAGTTGAAACCCCAAGATAAGGCATGATCCTATTGAACAATGGAGCTGGCTCGATGGGCTGAATGGTCTGCTCCTGTTTCTAGTGTTCTCCTGGTCCCCCCCCACTGCCCCCTTCCAATCAGCAAATCTTTCTATTCCTTTCTCCCTCGTGTGTTTATCCAGCTACCCACCCTTAAATGTCTCGATACTCACCAGTCCCACATTCTCCCCCACTCCCCGTGGGAGCCAGTCCCACATTCTCCCCCACTCCCCGTGGGAGCCAGTCCCACATTCTCCCCCACTCCCCGTGGGAGCGAGTCCCACATTCTCCCCACTCCCCGTGGGAGCCAGTCCCACATTCTCCCCCACTCCCCGTGGGAGCCAGTCCCACATTCTCCCCCACTCCCCGTGGGAGCCAGTCCCACATTCTCCCCCACTCCCCGTGGGAGCCAGTCCCACATTCTCCCTGCTTCCGTTTTGGCATAATTCACGTTTCTCGTCCTTTTATCATAGAAACCCTACAGTACAGAAAGAGGCCATTTGGCCCATCGAGTCTGCACCGACCACAATCCCACCCAGGCCCTACCCCCATATCCCTACATATTTTACCCGCTAATCTCTCCAACCTACGCATCTCGGGACACTAAGGGCAATTTTTAGCATGGCCAATCAACCTAACCCACACATCTTTGGACTGTGGGAGGAAACCGGAGCACCCGGGGGAAACCCACGCAGACACGGGGAGAATGTGCAAACTCCACACAGACAGTGACCCAAGCCGGGAATCGAACCCAGGTCGCTGGAGCTGTGAAGCAGCAGTGCTAACCACTGTGCTACCGTGTCACCCCTTTTAGCTTCTCCTTCATACTGACAGCTTTGACTGAACCTCTTGGTCATCTGTCGTGTTCTTGTTAAATCAAATACTTACCTTGTGCCAACGTAATGTGCCTTGGGAAATGCTCTTATATTAAAGGCACCATATAAATGCAAGTTGTTTTATTCCATTCTCCCGCACGTGTTTATCCAGCTTTAAATATTAATTCCCCTCCACCATTCACAATTGGAGTGACTCATCATTGCCCCCTACAGTTCACATACAAAAGCCTGAGGTCACGTACCAACCGGCTCAAGAACAGCTTCTTCCCTGCTGCTGTCAGACTTTTGAATGGACCTACCTCGCATTAAGTTGATCTTTCTCTACACCCTAGCTATGACTGTAACACTACATTCTGCACCCTCTCCTTTACTTATCATAGAATGCCTACAGTGCAGAAGGAGGCTATTCGCCCCATCGAGTCTGCACCGACCACAATCTTACCCTGGCTAGTCCCCCTGATACCAAGGGTCAATTTACTGTGGCCAATCAACCTAACCCACTCAGCTTTGGATCATAGAATCATAGAAACCCTACAGTGCAGAAGGAGGCCATTCGGCCCATCGAGTCTGCACCGACCACAATCCCACCCAGGCCCTACTCCCACATATTTACCCACTAATCCCTCTAACCTACGCATCTCAGGACTCTAAGGGGCAATTTTTAACCTGGCCAATCAACCTAACCCGCACATCTTTGGAGTGTGGGAGGAAACCGGAGCACCTGGAGGAAACCCACGCAGACACGAGGAGAATGTGCAAACTCCACACAGTGACCCGAGCCGGGAATCGAACCTGGGACCCTGGAGCTGTGAAGCAGCAGTGCTAACCACTGTGCTACCGTGCCGCCCCGTGGGATTGTGGGAGGAATCTGGAGCACCCGGAGGAAACCCACACAGACATGGGGAGAACATGCATTGACAGTGCCACACAGACAGTGACCCGAGGCCAGGATCGAACGAGGGTCCCTGGTGCTGTGAGGCAGCAATGCTTTACCACTGTGCCTTCTCCCCTATGTACTCTATGAACGGTATGCTTTGTATAGCGCGCAAGAAACAATACTTTTCACTGTATCCCAATACACGTGACAATAAATCAAATCAAAAACAAGAGGAAAATAATGTGACAATAATAACGCAATTCAATCAATTCAATAGAATTCAACAGAATTAATTGAATTCAGTCAATTCAATCAATCAATTGAATTAAATTTAATCCTTCAATTCTATCTACTGAATCCAACCAATTCTATTCAAGTGAAAGCCTCTTGCAGTTCACTGGACTCGCCGCTAGAGGCTGTTTCCCAGGAAACGACCGGAGGAAGCATGCGCGTACCCCGCCGCTGAGGACTCGGGTGGGGCGGATTTAGAGCGCAGGCGCGCAGGTGGGCAATCAGTCAGCTGGTCGTCACGTGGGGACAGATGGAGGGTGGGGAAGGAGTGGCGCAAGCGCGCGGGACAGTCAGCCGGAGGGAGGGGCGGGATCATTGTAAGGGACAAGGGTGGAGGGGAGTGCGCAGGCGCGCGGCGGAGCTGGTGGAGGGGAGTGCGCAGGCGCGCGGCGGAGTGGTGGAGGGGAGTGCGCAGGCGCGCGGCGGAGTGGTGGGCGGAGTGAGGCAGAGAGGCGGTCGAGGAGGGCGGAGCTCGGTCGAGGGGGGGGCGGTGCCAGGGGAAGACATCCCCTTTGGCGGTGGGGGGGGGGGAGGAGTGACATCTGAGCGGCCACAAGGGGAGAGCAGTCAGTCAGCCAGGTTTGAGAAGGGGAGGGGCCAATCTGGAGGGGGCGGGGACTGTCAGGTGGGTGGAGTTGAATCATGGAGAATGCGCAGAGGGATCGGTCACGTGGGGGGGGCAAGCAGGGGAATGTCACGTGGGCGAAAGGGAGGAGTGCGCAGGTGCGACTAGGAGAGCTGTCAATCAGTTGGGGAAGGGGAGGAGCCAATGGGGAGGCGAGCGCTGGATGAGGCAGAGTGCGCAGGCGCATAGGAGGCGAGTTGGTTCTTCAGTCAGTCAGAGCAGAGGGCGGGAGCGAGTGACTGAGGCCATTACGTGTGGTGGGGGCGTGGCCAACCGGGGGTGGGGGGGCGGTGTCACGTGGGCGAAGTGGGGGCGCGCGAGGTGCGCAGCAGGGGCAAGAAACAGAGCTGTCAATCAGTTGGGAAGGAGGGAGGCGAGAGCTGGGTGAGGGAGAGTGCGCGCAGGCGCAAGTGGAGGCCGGTCACTCAGTTGGTCAATTGGTCAGGGTAAGGGGGAGCGGCTCAGCTGGGACGCAGGGGGAGTGGGTGCGTGGTGACGTAACTCTGGGTGGAGCCGGGCGAGGGGCTCGCAAGCGCTGCGTGGAGGCAACGCAGGCGCAGACACGGGAAGGTGACGCACGCAGGCGCAGAGGGGAGGGGACACAGGGGCACGCACGGGGAGGGGACGCAGCATGTAGAGGTGACGTAGGCACGTAGAGCGGAGGTGGGGGTGGCAGAGGCACGCACCGCACGGGGCGGTGACGCAGGCACGCACGCTCGGGGAGGCGCGGCAGGCGGCGTTGCTCCTGGTTACCGGGCGGACTGGTTGAGGGGGGCGGACTGGTTGAGGGGGGCGGCAATTGATGTGCGCGCTGGAGCCGGGAATGGAGGCGGAGGAGCGGCGGTGTTGGCGGCTCCGGAGCAGCGGGAGGCGGCTGCTGCTGCCCTGAGTGTGTGAGAGAGAGAGAGTGAGGAGAGTGCGGGGCCGGATCGCCCGCCCTCCCCACCCCCCAGAGCCCAGCCGCTTAACCCTTCCCCAACCACCCCCTTCACCAGCAGCGCCGGGAGAAGATGGCGAGTGAGCCGCCGGCCCGCAGCCTGGATGATATCGACCTGTCTGCACTCCGGGTAAGGGCGAGTGTGAGAGGGATAACAGTGTGGAAATCACCCAGTGTGGAAATCACCCAGTGTGGAAATCACCCAGTGCCAGGGTGTAAATCACCCAGTGCCAGGGTGTAAATCACCCAGAGTGTAAATCACCCAGTGTGGAAATCACCCAGTGCCAGGGTGTAAATCACCCAGTGCCAGGGTGTAAATCACCCAGTGCCAGGGTGTAAATCACTCAGTGCCAGGGTGTAAATCACTCAGTGCCAGGGTGTAAATCACCCAGTGTGGAAATCACCCAGTGCCAGGGTGTAAATCACCCAGTGCCAGGGTGTAAATCACCCAGTGTGGAAATCACCCAGTGCCAGGGTGTAAATCACTCAGTGCCAGGGTGTAAATCACCCAGTGTGGAAATCACCCAGTGCCAGGGTGTAAATCACCCAGTGCCAGGGTGTAAATCACTCAGTGCCAGGGTGTAAATCACTCAGTGCCAGGGTGTAAATCACCCAGTGCCAGGGTGTAAATCACCCAGTGCCAGGGTGTAAATCACTCAGTGCCAGGGTGTAAATCACTCAGTGCCAGGGTGTAAATCACTCAGTGCCAGGGTGTAAATCACCCAGTGTGGAAATCACCCAGTGCCAGGGTGTAAATCACCCAGTGCCAGGGTGTAAATCACTCAGTGCCAGGGTGTAAATCACCCAGTGCCAGGGTGTAAATCACCCAGTGCCAGGGTGTAAATCACCCAGTGCCAGGGTGTAAATCACTCAGTGCCAGGGTGTAAATCACTCAGTGCCAGGGTGTAAATCACTCAGTGCCAGGGTGTAAATCACCCAGAGTGTAAATCACCCAGTGCCAGTGTGTAAATCACCCAGTGCCAGGGTGTAAATCACCAGAGTGTAAATCACCCAGTGCCAGGGTGTAAATCACCCAGTGCCAGGGTGTAAATCACCCAGTGCCAGGGTGTAAATCACCCAGAGTGTAAATCACCCAGTGCCAGTGTGTAAATCACTCAGTGCCAGGGTGTAAATCACCCAGTGCCAGTGTGTAAATCACTCAGTGCCAGGGTGTAAATCACCCAGGGTGTAAGTCACCCAGGGCCAGGGTGTAAATCATCCAGTGCCAGGGTGTAAATAACCCAGTGTGGAAATCACCCAGTGCCAGTGTGTAAAACACCCAGTGTGGAAACCACCCAGTGCCAGGGTGTAAATCACCCAGTGCCAGTGTGTAAATCACCCAGTGCCAGTGTGTAAATCACCCAGTGCCAGTGTGTAAATCACCCCGTGTGTAAATCACCCAGTGTGGAAATCACCCAGTGCCAGGGTGTAAATCACCCAGTGTGCAAATCACCCAGTGCCGGTGTGTAAATCACCCAGTGCCAGTGTGTTAGTCACCCAGTGTGGAAACCACCCAGTGCCAGGGTGTAAATCACCCAGTGTGTAAATCACCCAGTGCCAGTGTGTAAATCACCCAGTGTGGAAACCATCCAGTGCCAGGGTGTAAATCACCCAGTGTGGAAATCACCTAGTGCCAGGATGTAAATCACCCAGTGCCAGTGTGTAAAACACCCAGTGTGGAAAGCACCCAGTGTCAGGGTGGAAATCACCCAGTGTGGAAATCATCCAGTGCCAGTGTGTAAAACACCCAGTGTGGAAATCACCCAGTGTCAGGGTGTAAATCACCCAGTGTGTAAATCATCCAGTGCCAGGGTGTAAATCACCCAGTGTGGAAATCACCCAGTGTCAGGGTGTAAATCACCCAGTGTGGAAATCACCCAGTGTGGAAATCATCCAGTGCCAGTGTGCAAATCACAATGTGTGTAAATCACCCAGAGCCAGTGTGTAAATCACCCAGAGTCAGTGTGTAAATCACCCAGAGCCAGCGGGTAATTCACCCAGTGCCAGTGTGTTAATCACCCAGGGTGCAAATCGCCCAGTGCCAGGGTGCGAATCGCCCAGTGTGTACATCACCCAGTGTGGAAATCACCCAGTGCCAGGGTGTAAATCGCCCGGTGTGTAAATCACCCAGTGCCAGTGTCTAAATTTCACAGTGTGTAAATCACCTGGTGCCAGTGTGTAAATCACCCCCGATGCCAGGGTGTAAATCACCCAGTGTGTAAATCCCCCAGTGCCAATGTGTAAATCAACGAGTGTGTAAGTCACCGGGTGTGTAAATCACCCAGTGTGTAAATCACCCCCCCCCCCCCGTGCCAGTGTGTAAATCCAGCCCCCAGTGCCAGTGCGTGAATCAACCCCCCCCCCGGTACCAGTGTGCAAAGCATCCCCCGGTGCCAGTGTGCGAATCGCCCCCTCCAGGTGCCAGTGTGCGAATCGCCTGCCCCCCCCCCCGGTGCCAGTGTGCGAATCGCCCCCCCCCCCCGGTGCCAGTGTGCGAATCGCCCCCCCTCCCCCCCGGTGCCAGTGTGCGAATCGCCCCCCCCCCCCCGGTGCCAGTGTGCGAATCGCCCACCCCTCCCCCCCGGTGCCAGTGTGCGAATCGCCCCCCCCCCCGGTGCCAGTGTGCGAATCGCCCCCCCCCCCGGTGCCAGTGTGCGAATCGCCCCCCCCGGTGCCAGTGTGCGAATCACCCCCCCCCCCCCAGTGCCAGTGTGCGAATCGCGCCCCGGTGCCAGTGTGCGAATCGGCCCCCCAGTGCCAGTGTGAGAATTGCCCCCCCCCACCGTGCCAGTGTGCGAATCGCCCCCGCCGGTGCCAGTGTGCGAATCGCCCCCCCCGGTGCCAGTGTGCGAATCGCCCCCCCCTGGTGCCAGTGTGCGAATCGCCCCCCCCCCCCGGTGCCAGTGTGCGAATCGCCCCCCGGTGCCAGTGTGCGAATCGCCCCCCGGTGCCAGTGTGCGAATCGCCCCCCGGTGCCAGTGTGCGAATCGCCCCCCGGTGCCAGTGTGCGAATGCGGTGGCAGTGTGCGAATCGTCCCCCCGGTGCCAGTGTGCGAATCGCCCCCCGGTGCCAGTGTGCGAATCGCCCCCGGTGCTAGTGTGCGAATCGCCCCCCGGTGCCAGTGTGCGAATCGCCCCCCGGTGCCAGTGTGTGAATCGCCCCCGGTGCCAGTGTGCGAATCGCCCCCGGTGCCAGTGTGCGAATCGCCCCCGGTGCCAGTGTGCGAATCGCCCCCGGTGCCAGTGTGCGAATCGCCCCCCGGTGCCAGTGTGCGTATCGCCCCCCCGGTACCAGTGTGCGAATCGCCCCCCCGGTGCCAGTGTGCGGATCGCCCCCGGTGCCAAGTGTGTAACCCCCCCCCCGGTGCCAGTTTATAAATCAACCCCCCCCCCCCCGGTGCCAGTTTGTAAATCCGACCCCCGGTGCCAGTGTGTAAATCACCCAGAGCCAAGGTGCAAACCCCCCCTCCCCAGTGCCAGTGTGTAAATCATCCCCCCCGGTGCAAGTGTGTAGATCCAGCCCCCAGTGCCAGTGTGTAAATCCGACCCCCGGTGCCAGTGTGTAAATCCCCCCCGTGCCAGTGTGTAAATCCACCCAACCCCCCGCCAGTGTGTAAATCACCCCCCGGTGCCAGTGTGTAAACCCCACCCCCCGGTGCCTGTGTAAATCCCACCCCCCGGTGCCAGTGTGTAAATCCCACCCCCGGTGCCAGTGTGTAAATCCACCCCGGTGCCAGTGTGTAAATCACCCCCGGTGCCAGTGTGTAAATCACTTCCGGTGCCAGTGTGTAAATCACCCCGGTGCCAGTGTGTAAATCACTTCCGGTGCCAGTGTGTAAATCACTTCCGGTGCCAGTGTGTAAATCACCCCGGTGCCAGTGTGTAAATCACCCCCGGTGCCAGTGTGTAAATCACTTCCGGTGCCAGTGTGTAAATCACCCCGGTGCCAGTGTGTAAATCGCCCCCGGTGCCAGTGTGTAAATCACTTCCGGTGCCAGTGTGTAAATCACTTCCGGTGCCAGTGTGTAAATCACCCCCGGTGCCAGTGTGTAAATCGCCCCCGGTGCCAGTGTGCGAATCGCCCCCGGTGCCAGTGTGTAAATCGCCCCCGGTGCCAGTGTGCGAATCGCCCCCGGTGCCAGTGTGCGAATCGCCCCCGGTGCCAGTGTGCGAATCGCCCCCGGTGCCAGTGTGCGAATCGCCCCCGGTGCCAGTGTGCGAATCGCCCCCGGTGCCAGTGTGCGAATCGCCCCCGGTGCCAGTGTGCGAATCGCCCCCGGTGCCAGTGTGCGAATCGCCCCCGGTGCCAGTTTGTAAATCATGCATCCCTCCCAATGCCAGTGTGTAAATCCGACCCCCGGTGCCAGTGTGTAAATCACCCAGAGCCAAGGTGCAAACCCCCCCTCCCCGGTGCCAGTGTGTAAATCACCCCCGGTGCCAGTGTGTAGATCCAGCCCCCAGTGCCAGTTTGTAAATCATCCCCCCCCCGGTGCCAGTGTGTAGATCCAGCCCCCGGTGCCAGTGTGTCAATCCCACCCCCGGTGCCAGTGTGTAAATCCACCCCCGGTGCCAGTGTCTAAATCCACCCCCGGTGCCAGTGTGTAAATCCACCCCCGGTGCCAGTGTGTAAATCCACCCCCGGTGCCAGTGTGTAAATCCACCCCCGGTGCCAGTGTGTAAATCCACCCCCGGTGCCAGTGTGTAAATCACCCCCCGGTGCCAGTGTGTAAATCCCACCCCCGGTGCC